>NC_081861.1:118514296-118736796 GCF_963259705.1 Myotis daubentonii
GAGGAGGAGTGTTGGGGGACTGGATGAAAGAAGGTGGTGATAGCCAGAGGGAAAGGGGGTTGTGGTAGGTGGAAGTGGGTAACTTGGGGATAAGTGGGGAGGGAAAGATACTTTCCTTTGGGCGATGAGCACATGATGCAGTGTGCTGTTGAGTTGGACACATGAAACCCGTATGGTGTTGTGAACCAATGTCATACCAATAAATGCCATTAAAAAATGAATAACCCAAAGAGATCTTGACCTAAATAAATATGCTTCTCATTGAAGTACAAAAAGAAAAAGAAAAGAAAAGAACATGAATGTCCAGCTTTAGCTAAACTGCAAGCAGTTTCAACAGAACAGTAACGGAAGAGCAATCTTTCTATCATAGCACTTTGTCCATTTGCCATAAATGAATGTACATGTAGGCTATGGAAAAACTGTCACCCTTCTGATAAGAGTTGCCCTGCTTGTGAGAAAACAACTGCAATGTCACATTAAAATAGGTAAGAGTTCAAAATTTATCTCATTAAAGGGAAAAGTCTGTAGCCTGCTGCCTTGACTAGATCATTTATAACAAGTGTGACTGAGTGAGAGAGAGAGAAATCCTGTTATACTTGCCTCCTATATTACACTTTGCCATTCTGTCAAGTCAAATCTAATATAAATGAATCATATTAATCAGAAAATGTGATTTTTACATGACAAGCTAAAGGGGCATGCCATTTTCAATTAGATTAGTGATCTAAAATTAGCTACTGACACAAGCAAGTATACATGGTCAATTTGCCTGCTTGAAACTGAAAATTAAATAAGACATATTGGATAATAGATAGTCCTAGAGGGGACATGCAGCTGTAATTCACTCATGTTGCTTAGTTGATGTCACAAGTCACCAAAGAATATTCAATCTTGTGCTCTGAGATAGTTGGATTTAACTCAAGAAAATGCTTATATCAATTGTCCATTGATTTGGTTCTTTGAATGCTTCCTAGGCAGATCAATATCTCATTATTGATATGTCTCAGTACTTTTGAAAGGAGAAAGATGTCTTTATACAACCACACTTAAGCTCTCTGTACTTACTTTGTTCAATTTCACATTGTAAGTAATATACCCACCTCACTGTTCTCACAGGTTGTTGCCAATTGGTGCAAATCAGGTACATAAATGGACTTAGAAGTATTCAGTGCTTTTCTGTTGTTACTACCATTATTGCCACGTCAGAATGTAACTAAGGATCATTTCATAAAGTTTACTTTGTAAATTATGTATGTTTGCATCTTCTGTACATTTGGCGAGGCAAGAATGCACAATTAACAAAATCATGCAGCAGAGTTTCTGTTAGTTGTTCCAACGTGGATAATGATTATTTACCAAATTAAGGTTTTATGTCTTAATCTCAGGCTTCAGAAGTAAAATGCAAGAGGCAGAAAATTTTGGAAGAATTGGCTTACTTTTTATAAAAATATTTTAGAGCAGTTTTAGTTTTACAGTCAATTGAGAGAAAGTTACAGAGATTTCCTCTATACCCTTTGCCCCCACACATGCATAAGATTCCTATTATCACTGACCAGAATAGTACTTTTTTAAAAAAAACCAAGATGAACCTACCCTGAAACATCATTATCATCCACAGTCCATAGTTTACCTTAGCGTTCACTCCTGGTGTTGTGCATTCTATGGGTTTGGACAAAAGTATAATGATGTGTAGCCATCATTGTATATCATACAGAGTATTTTCACTGCCTTAAAAATTCTCTGTGCTCTGCCCATTCTTCTCTCCAAACCAAACTTTGGCAACCACTAATCTTTTTACTGTCTCTATAGTTTTGCCTTTTACAGAATGTCATACAATTGGAATCATACAGTCTGATTTACTTCTTTCACTTAGTAACATGCATTTAGAGTTCATCCGTGTCTTTCTCACGGTTTAGTAGCTCCTCTCTTTTTAGTGCTGAGTAATATTCTACTGTCTGGATGTACCACAGTTTATGTATTCATTCACCTGCTAAGGAACATCTTTGTTGTTTCCAAATTTTGGAAGTTATGAACAAAGCTGCTATAAACATCTGTGTGCAGGTTTTGTGTGGATATAAGTTTTCAATTTCTTTGAGTAAATGCCAAGAAGCACAGTTCCTGGATTGTATGGTAAGAATATGTTTAGTTTTGTGTGTTTTAAAAAAATATATTTTATTGATTTTTTACAGAGAGGAAGGGAGAGGGATAGAGAGAAACATCGATGAGAGAGAAACATCGATCAGCTGCCTCCTGCACACGCCCTACTGGGTATGTGCCCGCAACCAAAGTACATGCCCTTGACCAGAATCAAACCTGGGATCCTTGCATCTGCAGGCTGATGCTCTATCCACTGAGACAAACTGGTTAGGGCGAATATGTTTAGTTTTGTAAGAAACTGCCAAAGTGTCTTCCAAAGTGGCTGTGCCATTCTGCATTCCTACCAGCAGTGAATGAGAGTTTCTGCGGCTCCATATCCTCACTAGCATTTGGTGTTGTCAGTGAATGTGACTCATTTTTACAATAGTATAAGAGACTTTTAGTTAAAAGGAACAAATAATTATAGTTAGTAATGCAAGTTCTTTGACAGATTATTTTCAAAGCGGTGCACATGCTCTCATGTTACTTCACATATGTATATACAAACATTTTATAAAGAAACTGATGTAGTTCAGCAAAATTGCTATAAAGTGAAGGAGGCAGCTGATTGATGATGTTTCTATCTCTCTCTCCTGTCTTCTCTCTCTAAAGATAAATAAACACACACACACACACACACACACACACACACACACACACACACACACACATGCAGCAATTTGGAAAATAAACAACAGATTTGAATTATTACTTCACAAAAAGGGGATACCAAATGGTTTATTAGAATATGCAAAAATTCTCAACATTATTTCTCTTCATAGAAATACAAATTAACCTTAATGAAATACTATTAAACACCTACTGAAAATTAAAAACACCGACAAAACCCAGCATTGGCAAAGATTGGAACTCCCATATATTGTTGCCAGGAGTGTAACTGAAACAACCACTTTGGGAAAATGTCTTTCAGTGTCTACTGAAGCTAAATATAATGCTGACCTTATGACCTAGTAATTTCAATATTAGATTTATATCCAAGAAAATAATTGCAAACGTCAAGTATGAGAATGTTTTTAACAACTTCATTCACAACAGCCCCAAACTAGAAACAACTCAAATGTCCATCAACAATAAAATGAATAAACAAATAGTGGTATATTCATTCAGTGGAGTATTACTCTGTAATGAAAAATAATGAACTACTGCTATACTCAACAATCCATATTTCTGTTATGGACATAAGGATGAGCCAGAAAAATATTCAGATACAAAAGACTAGATTCCATATATATGAGTTTCAATAATAGACAAACCAAATGTATGGTGATAGAAATCGGAAGAGTACTTTTTTGGGGGGTAGTATGGTATAAATAGCAAGGACATAAGGGAACCCTCTGCATTATTGGAAATGTTCTATATCTTGTTCTGAGTGGCGGTTACCCTGGTATGTGTATTATATGTATGTGCGTGTGCAAGAGTTTACTTAGTTGTAAATTTAAAATTTGTGTGCTTTACTATCTTATACCTCAATAAGAGAATAAACACATCTTTAAAACCACAAAGAAAGAAGTTAATTTCTGGCAAAGTGCAAATATTAACAACAAATTGAAATTTCCAGCAATATCATTGAGCCATACTAAAAAATGTCAAAGCAATACTCAAATGATAAGGCAGTATAGTTTTTAAAACACTGCCAGTACAATAGTTCCATCTTGACACATATTTTTCCACACAAAGCTTCATCAATTCAAATAGGCTTGCCAACTGCTTCTGATGTCCTTGAAATGTTTCAGTTCCTATTCAACATCATTTTAAAAATATAGTCTTGCACATATTTTGATGAGTACACTGGTTTCTATACAAACAATTTTTATGTGTGTATGCTATATTCATTTATATAAATCTGTGCAACTGTTTACAGGATTGTTGAATGAAAAAAAGAGAGCTATAACCAAGTCTACAAGGTGGAAAATTATTTTTGTATACTGGAGGCCTAATGCAATTAGGACACAAAGTTATCTGGAAACTAACTGGTACCCAAATGCTCAATAAGCATGATTAATTTGTAGAAATCTGGTCATGGTGGCAGTGTAAGTAAATGCAGTACTCACATCCTTCCACAACCACATAAAAATTACAACTAAACTACTGAACAACCATCATTAAGAGCTGCTTGAAACCTGGCTGAATGGAAGTCTTACAACTTGGGATTTAAAGAAGTCACATTGAGACTGGTAGGAGGGGCAGAGATGTATAATTGGCTGGTCTCACACCCACATGTGGTGGATAAAAATTGGGAGGAATATCTTGGCTACAGAGGTCCTCCCTGAAGAGTGAGTGGTCTCAGCACCTCACCAGGCCTCCTAGCCAAGGGTCCCAGTGCCAAGAAGACAAGTTTCCATAACTTCCGGTTATAAAAACCATTGGGGATTGAGGTTGAGGGAAACAGAGGGCTGCTGGAGTCCCAAGAATTCTTTTTAAAGGGCCTGCACATGGACTTAATGGATTTGTTTCTACTTAGCTCCAGCACTGGGGAGCAGATTGAAAGACACCAGAGACATATGGAAAGGAATTGAATTGTCTGGTATCAGGGTGAGAGCTAAGGTGAGGTAGGGGAGAGCTTTCTCCCAGACAGAAATGATGGCAGAAGCCACTGGTCACTTAATAATTCCATCCTCCACAGAGCCATCAGGCGGGACCATATCTGATACTCCACCAACCAAGCTCACACTGTTTGGCCCACCCTGGTGATTTCTTTAGGCCCTGCCCCATCCAACTTTTGGGCCCAAGTTGTTTCCAGTGATTTTTCCATATGAATGGCCTACCTTGGCTCCTGCTCCAGATTTCCCTAAAATAAACAACATCTGGCCTTGGTGTGTCCCATACCTCTTGGTAAGTGGCCTCAGGCCCAGCACTAGCAGCAGTTGGCCTTGGTTCATAGCTTGGTCTATCTTGGGAATCTCCAAGCCAAGCACAAATAGCAATCATCTGAAGATTGCTTTGTAGCTCTTGCTGCGTGGCCCTGGGAAGAGCACAAGCAGTGGCTGACCTTGGCCTATATCTCCTGGGAGGCCCCAGAGCCAGCACGCCCAGTGGACAGTTTAAGACTACATCAAAGCACCAACACCCAACCACCTCCACGAGAGACACACTCAAGGGCCAGACTCAGTGAGCACCAGAGCCCTGCTGAAGTAAGTCCTGCCATGTGAGGTGGGCCTCATTACAGATGATCCTCCATGGTAGTCAGAAGTCAGTTGTCAGTGGTTGAAGCCAATCCTTGAAGCTGATTGGCCTTGGGGTAAATCCTTTCCATTGAAGTACAAACAGTAATCAAAGCCCAACTATGTAAGAAGGGTATACAAATCCACACAGGGGGTGCACCTCAAGTGCCCAGCTTGCGTGATTGGGGAGTCTGTGCCACTGGACCCTACAGAGCATCTACTATATTAGGCCACTTTACCAAGCCTGGGAGATGTATCAGCTCTACTTAATACATAAAAACAAACATAAGGAGGCTGCCAAAATTAGGAAACAAAGAAATGCATCCCAAATGAAATAACAGAAAAAACTCCAGAGAAAGAATGAAACAAAATGGAGACAAGCAATCTACTAGATGCAGAGTTCTAAACACTGGTTATAAGGGTGCTCAATGAACTTAGTGAGAATTTCAACAGCATAAAAAAGGACTAGTCAGAAATGAAGGATATACTAATTGAAATGAATAGTTTATAGGAAATCAATGGTAGAGTAGATAAAACTGAGAATCAAGTCAGCATTTTGGAATGTAAGGAAGCAAAGATCACCCAACCAGAACGGCAAAAAGAAAAAAGAATCCAAAAAAAATGAAGATAGTATAAAGAGCCTCTGGGATAACTTCATGCACAAGAACATTCACATCATGGGGGTGCTAGAAGGAGAAGAGAGAGAGAGTAAGAAATGGAAAACCTATTTGAAAAAATAATGACAGAAAGCTTCCCTAACCTGTTGAAGGAAATAGACATAATTCCAGGAAGCACAGAGTCTCAACAAGATGATCCCAAAGAGGCCCACACAAAGACACATCATAATTAAAATGCAAAAGATTAAAGATAAAGAGAGAATCTTAAAAGCAGCAAGAGAAATACCTACAAGGGAGCCCCCATAAGACTGTCAGCTGATTTTTCAACAGAAACATTTCAAGCAAGGAGGGAGCAGCAAGAAATATTTAAAGTGATGAAGAGCAAGGACCTACAACCGAGATTACTGTACCCTGCAGTGTTATCATTTAGAATTGAAAAACAGATAAAGATCTTCCCAGACAAGAAAAAGCTAAAGGTGTTCATCACCACCAAAAGCATATTATATGAAATGTTGAAGAGTCTTCTTCAAGAAAATGAAGAAGAAAAAATATTAAATTCTGAACAATAAAATGGCAATAAATACATATCTATCAGCAATTTAATCTAAAAACAAAATAAAAAAACAGAACAGAAACATACTAGTACTCATAGACACAGATAACATTTTGATTGTTTCCAGATGATACAGGGATTGGGGGATAGGTAAAAAGGTGAAGAGATTAAGAAGCATAAATTGGTTGTTACAGAATAATCATGGAGGTGTAATGTACAGCATAGGAAATATAGTCAATGATATTCTATAACTATGTATGGTGTCAGATGGATTCAAGATTTAGTGGGATGATCTCTTAGCACATTATGGAATGTTGAATCACTGGGGTGTACACCTGATATTAACATATTAATGTATGTCAACTATAATTGAACAATTTTAAAAATGATTTTTTAAAAAGATGCCAAGCCTTTTTTTATTGCTTAAAGTAATACAAAGGGTATTACATATGTGTCCATTCCCTCCCCCCGCCCCCTGCCGCCCTAGACAGTCCCTTAGCCTCCCCTATCCCCCAGTGTCTTATGTCCATTGGTTATGCTTATATGCATGCATACAAGTCCTTTGGTTGATCTCTTACCCCCCTACCTCCTGCCCCCCAACCCTCCCCGGCCTTCCCGCTGCAGTTTGACAATCTGTTTGAGGCAGCTCTGCCTCTGTATCTATTATTGTTCAAAAGTTTATAATGGTCTCTATTATCCATGAGTGAGTGAGATCATGTAGTATTTTTCCTTCATTGACTGGCTTATTTCACTTAGCATAATGCTCTCCAGTTCCATCCATGCCGTTGCAAATGGTAAGAGTTCCTTCCTTTTTAGAGCAGCATAGTATTCCATTGTGTAGATGTACCACAGTTTTCTAATCCATTCATCTACTGATGGGCACTTAGGCTGTTTCCAGATCTTAGCTATGGTGAATTGTGCTGCTATGAACATAGGGGTGCATATATCCTTTCTGATTGGTGTTTCTGGTTTCTTGGGATATATTCCTAGAAGTGGGATCACAGGATCAAATGGGAGTTCCATTTTCAGTTTTTTGAGGAAACTCCATACTGTCTTCCATAGTGGCTGCACCAGTCTGCATTCCCACCAGCAGTGCACAAGTGTTCCTTTTTCTCCACATCCTCTCCAGCACTTGTCGTTTGTTGATTTGTTGATGATAGCCAGTCTGACAAGTGTGAGATGGTACCTCTGTTGTTTTGATTTGCATCTCTCAGATGATTAGTGCCTTTGAGCATGTTTTCATATGTCTCTTGGCTTTAAAAGATGCCAAGCCTTTCAAGGATGCCTGCTTAGTTTTGCAGAGGGAAGAATCTAGTGTTACCACTTTTTCATGTCTTGGATTTAACATGTCCCCTTGTAGCACAAGCTCTCTTGCCCCATATCATGACTTACAATGTGAGTTGAGTCCCCAGCTGAAAATCAGAGTGTGTAACTGAGTCATGTTCCATTTCCAACCTGTAGGCCCCATCTCTAAGGAGACAACTAAAATTGATTTTATGGATTTCAATATAGTATAGTGTTGATTTTTCCCTCTTAAAGCTAACAGCAGCTAAAGATTACATTGAAATTCCAAAGGAAGAGAGCAGTAAGAACCAGGAAGACAGTCCCCTGCAAACTTCTGACAGGACTTGGAACTTCTGATTTATTTTCCTACTGAGAGTGATGGTATAGGAGGAGGGGAGAGAGAAATCATTAGGTACTGATTCAAAGGAGACCTTGGGGATGATACTGCACAATGATACTGGCTTATATCTATCACCTCATTCCTAGGTAACACTACTACCAATATCATAAATAATACCAATAAAATGTTAATAAATATTGGAGTGCCAGCTCACCTGGCAAAAAAGGTGTCAGTTTACTTTGGTTTTATCAGCATAAGGAAAACAGAAAAATGATTAACTCACACGACTCCTTTTCTGTCTCTGCTAATAAAAATGGTTTTATTACAACACTGACTACTAGTATATTTTAAGAAGTAAGTAATGATGAGTGGACTGATTAATACTGAGGACCGGATTCTGTAATGTAACATCTACTGTTACAAAATGACAGCTACTTGTATATGCTTATGTGTCTTCCCTGGTAGGTTCCAAGTTCTCTTGAGTTATGGACACTTTTATTATTCATCTTTATATGGTAGACTCTTGTGTATAGTAAGGACTAAATAAACTATTTAAAAAAGAATGATAAATTTGTAGATGGTGCTAATTGTTTGCCTTCATATCTATTGTTGTACTAACTGATGTCTTGAAAAATCAAAATAATGCATACTGAGCTTTCCAAAGTCTGGGTTGTTCTTCAAGTTCCATATAAAATAGGTTGTCCAAAGATGAACCTTCTGGCTCTGGTAACACTGGGGAACAATGCAAAGACAAAATAAAGGCAAGAGTCCTTCAAAATACTGAATGTTTATGGGCAGGGTTCCTTATATGCTCAGTCCATTCATTTATTATGTTTAGAATTCTGTTAAGAATTTTCTAAGAAAGGGATTCCTGTACTTCACATAATGTGTTCTTTTTCATTGCAAACATATAAGGCCTTATGGTCCAATCTCTAAATGTTTTCAACTTTGGTTATGCACACAAAATTTTAGGTCTAGAGCTGCATATCTTGAAAGTAGCAGAGGCTCTTCACATTGTGGATAAAAGGTGTTTGGGAGGCCTTGAATAAAGAGGGATTAGGCATGAATAATCAGTGGATGCATTTAATTAGAAAGGGGAAAAAGGAGAGGAAGAAAAAGAGACTCATGTTCCAGTGATATGCCATGTGGGAGAATGTTTTTAATCATAAAAATCATAGCGTTTTATACTCACTTATGATGCCACTTCCAAAAGTGCCAAGAAGGAGCTAAGCCATATCTTTACTTCATTACAAGATTAAGAACCTACAGCACAAGTTAAATAAGTGTTTAGCCAAAATTCGAATTCCCCCAAATCCTGATTTCTTTATTTCTGAGCACTGCTTATACACTACTCTTGGAATCTACCTCTATCTTTGGTTGTAGGTAGAATTAAGAATCTAAATGTATATTTTAATACATAAAACATCTTCATGTTTCAAAATTTAAATGATTTAAAGGGTCTAAACTAAAATTCTCTTTTTTGAGGAAGGTAGGGAGGGAGAGAGTGTGAGAGCACAAGGAAGTGATAGAGGAGTGTGTGGACGCGTGTGGTGTGTGTGTATGAGCTAGGGACAGTTAGATTCTGCAGGTCTTCTAAGGGGCTGCTAAACCGGGCAGTCTTAGGCAGCGGAGTCCCGCTCCCTGCGCGAACACTCCTGGGCGACCAGCACAGGCACGGCGACCACGCCATCTTGGGAAACAGAGCTGCTTGAGACTAGGATCCTGTCCTCAGCACCACCCAGTCTGATCTCAGACGCAAACCAGGACCCTGCAGCCACTGGGGACAGAGACCTGTGACCACAGCTACAGACCTGCGGACACCAAAAGTTCAGAAATCCCCGCGGCAGATCCTTGAGTAACAGAGCCCATCCCCCCCTTCCCTCAGGCTTGTGGGCAGCGCCAGAGTAACTAACTGATAGACCCACCCCTTGCTGGGGCCTCAGCGCTCCAGGAACTTTACCCTGGAAGTACGCAAGCACCTTGGAACTGATCCTACCCGCACTGCCAGCTTCTGAGCCCTGGGCTGGAAGCAATCACGTGAACACCGGGAATTTGTCCCATGTATCACAGGCCCAAGGACCCCGATTGATTCTCTGGGCAGGAGGCAGCACCAAGCACCAGTGACTTGACTGTGTTTCTTTTCACCTGCGCCTGAGATCCTGACTTCCTGTGCATTCATACTAAGAGCTAGTGACTCCAATTCCTTGTGCAAGGGCACACAGGGACCCTGATTCTCAAGGCAAGGTCGCGCGAAGCAACACAGACTCTGATACTGGATTCTGGGGAACTCTGACGCCTGGCGCACGCTAGGGGGCTCTGGTTTTCAACACGCTCCAGGGGGGTCTCTGTTTCAGCAAGGTGCAGGCAGGGTCCCTGATTCTAAGGGCCCGTAGGAGGCCACATTGAGCACTGACAACACTGACTCTGAGCGAGCCTGGTTCCCACCAACCCACAACAACCACACATCTTAGTGTCAGAGCTCTTCAGTGACACTAGGGTGGTGGGAGGCTCCCACTGCACAGGGCCCAGGCCCACGCAACTCGACATTTGAACCATCGGGAGATAATCAGAATGAAGAAACGAAACAACACCCAGAGGAAAGACAATGAGGAGTCACCAAGAAAGGACATTAATGAAGTTGAAGCATGCAACATGACAGAAAAAGAATTCAGAATAATGGTTGTACAATTCATTCACCGGATGGATGAGAAAATCAACAACCTATGCAAGAATCAGGAAGAAATGAAAAGTGATATAGCTACAATCAAAAACACCATGGAAAGTTTCAACAGCAGACTAGAAGAAGCAGAGGACCGAATTAATGAATTAGAAGATAAGGCAGAGAAACAAGCTCAATCTGAACAGCAACTGGAGAAAAGAATTAAAAAGCAGGAGGAGACCCTAAGGGAGCTTCGGGACAACATGAAACGAAGTAACATACGCATAATAGGGCCGCAAGAAGGACAAGAAGAGCAGCAAGGATTAGAAAATCTATTTGAATAAATAATGTCAGAAAACTTCCCAGATATGGGGAAGAAAAAAGTTACACAAGTACAGAGAGTCCCAGGCAAGATGAACCCCAAAAGACCCACACCAAGACACGTCATAATAACGATGGCAAATGTACACAACAAAGAATCTTAAAGGCTGCAAGAGAGAAACAGAGAGTTACCTACAAAGGATCCCCCATCAGATTATCAAATGATTTCTCAACAGAAACACATCAGGCCAGAAAAGAATGGACAGAAATTTACAAAGTGATGCAAAGCAAAGGACTGAATCCAAGAATACTCTATCCAGCAAGGCTATCATTCAAAATTGAAGGGGAAATAAGAAGCTTCACAGACAAAAAAAGGCTAAGGGAGTTTATCACCACCAAGCCAGTAATGCAAGAAATGCTAAAGGGACTGGTGTAAAAAGAAGAACTAAAAAGCCCAGAAAGAAAAGAGCCACACAAAAAAATAGAAATGGCTACAAACAAGTACCTTTCAATAATAACTTTAAACGTAAATGGACTAAATGGTCCAATCAAAAGACATTGAGTGGCTGAATGGATAAAAAAACATGACCCATATATTTGCTGTCTACAAGAGACCCACCTCATTAGAAGGGACTCACACAGACTGAAAGTGAAGGGATGGAAAAATATCTTTCAGGCAAATGGAAATGAAAAAAAAGCTGGGGTAGCAATACTTATATCAGACAAAATAGACCTCAAAGTGAAGGCCATAACAAGAGATAAGAAAGGCCACTTCATAATACTAAAGGGATCAATACAACAAGAGGATATAACCCTGATAAACATATATGCACCCAATGCAGGAGCACCCACATACATAAGAAAACTCCTGGAAGATATCAGGGGAGAGATCGACAACAATACAATCATAGTAGGGGACTTTAATACACCACTGACATCACTGGATAAATCTGCTAGACAAAAACTCAGCAAAGAAACAGCAAACCTAAATGAATCACTAGATCAGATGGACTTAGTTGACATCTTCAGAACACTTCACCCCAAAGCCACAAAATATACCTTCTTCTCAAGTGCTCATGGGACATCTTCAAAAATAGACCACATATTGGGTCACAAACAAAGTCTCCCCAAATTCAAGAAGATTGAAATCATACCAAGCATCTTCTCAGACCACAAGGCCTTAATATTAGAAACAAACTACAATAAAAACAACTCAGAATACTCAAACACTTGGAAGCTGAATAGCACGTTATTAAATATTGATTGGGTTACCAATGAGATCAAAGAAGAAATTAAAAACATCCTGGAAACTAATGACAATGAAAACACAACAATCCAAAACCTTTGGGACGCAATGAAAGCAGTCCTGAGAGGGAAGTTTATAGCTCTACAGGCCTATCTCAACAAACAAGAAAAAATGGTAGTAAATCATCTAAATCTACAGCTCAAAGAATTAGAAAGAGAGCAACAAGAAAAGCCCAGAGTGAGCAGAAGGAAGGAGATAATAAAGATTAGAGCAGAAATAAATGACATACAGACCAAAAAAAAACCAATACAGAAAATCAATGAAACCAAGAGCTGGTTCTTTGAAAGGATAAACAAGATTGACAAACCTCTAGCCAGGCTCACAAAGAAGCAAAGAGAAAGGACCCAAATGAACAAAATCAGAAATGATAGAGGCGAAATAACAACAGATCCCACAGAAATATAAATGATTGTTAAAAAATACTATGGACAACTCTACTCCAACAAACTAGACAACCTGGAGGAAATGGACATATTCCTAGAAAAATACAACATTCCAAAACTCAATCAGGAAGAATCTAAAAATCTTAACAGGCCAATAACTATGGAAGAAATTGAAGCAGTCATCAAAAAGCTTCCAGCAAACAAAAGCCCAGGACAAGACGACTTCCCAGGGGAGTTTTACCAAACATTCAAGGAAGAACTAAAACCTATCCTCCTCAGACTACTACAAAAAATCCAAGAGGAAGGAACACTTCCAAGCTCATTCTATGAAGCCAGCATCACCCTAATACCAAAACCAGGTAAAGACAACACAATGAAAGAGAATTACAGGCCAATATCCCACATGAACATAGATGCCAAAATCCTCAACAAAATCTTAGCAAATCGGATCCAGCAGTACATCAGAAAGATCATACACCACGACCAAGTAGGATTTATCCCAGGGATGCAAGGATGGTACAATATCCGCAAATCAATAAACGTGATACATCACATAAACAAATTGAAAGAAAAAAACCACATAGTCATATCAATTGATGCAGAAAATGCGTTTGACAAAATTCAACACCCATTTTTGATAAAAACTCTCAGCAAGGTGGGAGTAGAAGGATCATACCTCAACATAATAAAAGCCATAAATGACAAACCCACAGCCAACATCATACTCAACGGACAAAAACTAACACCATTTGCCCTAAGAACAGGAACAAGACAGGGATGCCCCCTCTCACCACTCCTGTTCGACATAGTACTGAGTATTAGCCATTGCAATTAGACAAGAAGAAGAAATAAAAGGCATCTAAATTGGAAAAGAAGAAGTAAAACTGTCTTTATTCGCAGATGACATGATATTATACTTAAAAAACCCTAAAGACTCCATCAATAAACTATTAGACGTAATAAAAGAATTCGGCAATGTAGCAGGATACAAAATTAACACTAAGAAATCTATGGCATTTCTATACACCAATAGTGAATGTGCAGAAAGAGAGACTAAAAAAGCAATCCCATTTACCATCGCACCAAAAAATTAAGCTACCTAGGAATAAACTTAACTAAAGAGGTAAAAGACCTCTTCTCAGAAAACTACAGGACCTTGAAAAAAGAGATTGAGGAAGACATAAAGAGATGGAAGAACATACCATGTTCTTGGGTTGGTAGAATCAACATCATTAAAATGTCCATACTTCCCAAAGCAATCTATAAATTCAACGCACTTCCCATTAAAATACCAATGGCATATTTCACAGACCTAGTACGTACTCTCCAAAAATTCATCTGGAATAAAAAATGACCCCGAATAGCTGCAGTGATCCTGAGAAAGAACAAAGTAGGTGGGATCTCAATACCAGATATCAAGCTGTATTACAAAGCCACTGTTCTCAAAACTGCCTGGTACTGGCACAAGAACAGACATATAGATTCAATGGAATAGACTAGAGAGCCCAGAAATCAGCCCCAACCAATACTCTCAATTAATATTTGACAAAGGAGGCAAGAACATACAATGGAGTCAAGATAGTCTCTTCAATAAATGGTGTTGGGAAAACTGGACAAATACATGCAAGAAAATGAAACTATACCACCAACTTACACCATACACAAAAATAAACTCAAAATGGATAAAGGACTTAAATGTATGACAGGAAACCATAAAAATTCTAGAAGAATCCAAAGGCAACAAAATCTCAGACATATGCCAAAGCAATTTCTTCACCGATACAGCTCCTAGGGCATTGGAAACTAAAGAGAAAATAAACAAATGGGACTACATCAAAATAAAAAGCTTCAACACAGCAAAAGAAACCATCAACAAAACAATAAGAAAACCCACTGCGTGGGAAAACATACTTGCCAATGTCATATCTGATAAGGGCCCGATCTCCAAAATTTATAGGGAACTCATACAACTTAACAAAAGGAAGATAAACAATCCAATCAAAAAATGGGCAAAGGATCTAAATAGACACCTTTCAAAAGAGGACATTCAGAAAGCCAAGAGACATGTGAAAACATGCTCGAGGTCACTAATCATCCGAGAGATGCAAATCAAAACAACAATGAGGTACCATCTCACACCTGTCAGACTGGCTATCATCAACAAATCAACAAACGACAAGTGCTGGAGAGGTTGTGGAGAAAAAGGAACACTTGTGCACTGCTGGTGGGAATGCAGACTGGTGCAGCCAACTATGGAAGACAGTATGGAGTTTCCTCAAAAAACTACAAATGGAACTCCCATTTGACCCTGTGATCCCACTTCTAGGAATATATCCCAGGAAACCTGAAACACCAATCAGAAAGGATATATGCACCCCTATGTTCATAGCAGCACAATTCACCATAGCTAAGATCTGGAAACAGCCTAAGTGCCCATCAGTAGATGAATGGATTAGAAAACTGTGGTACATCTACACGATGGAATACTATGCTGCTATAAAAAAGAAGGAACTCTTACCATTTGCAACAGCATGGATGGAACTGGAGAGCATTATGCTAAGTGAAATAAGCCAGTCAATGAAGGAAAAATACCACATGATCTCACTCATTCATGGATAATAGAGACCATTATAAACTTTTGAACAATAATAGATACAGAGGCAGAGCTGCCTCAAACAGACTGTCAAACTACAACAGGAAGGCTGGGGAGTGGGGGAGGGCAGGAGGCCTGTGGGTAAGAGATCAACCAAAGGACTGTATGCATGCATATAAGCATAACCAATGGACATAAGACACTGGGGGGTAGGGGAGGCCAGGGGATTGTCAAGGGCGGGGGAAAAAAGGGGAGACATATGTAATACTCTTTGTAATACTTTAAGCAATAAAAAAATGGAAAAAAATAAAAATAAAATTCTCTTTTTTAACCCTGTCCATCAGTCATCCTGTTCCCTTTCCCAGAGGCAATCAGTGCTACCAGTTTTTATTTTATTTTTCAATTACAGTTGACACTCAATATTGTTTTGTATTAGTTTCAGGTGTACAGCATAGTGGTAAGATAATTATATAATTTACAAAGTGACTCCTCAATAACTCTAGTATCCACATGGCACCATACATAGTCATTACAATATTATTGACACTATTTTCTATGCTGTAATTTTTATCCCAATTGCTATTTTAACTGTCACTTTGTAACTCCCAATCCCTTCACCTTTTTCACCCAGCCCCCAAAGAAGTTTCTTGAGGATGGTTCCAAAGATATTTAATACTCATAAGAGAAAATACACAAATGCACACACACAAAGATTTTCAACTTTACACAAATGGCAACATACTATACATATTATTCTCTCCTCTCTTTGTTTGAGTGTAAGTACATTATGGATATGTTCAGACATGGCCTTCTTCACCACCTTGGTTTTCTTTTTTAAAATCTTTATTGTTGAAAGTATTACATATGTCCCCCTTTTTCTTCCATTAATCCCTTCTAGCCCACCCCCATCCCCCAACAAGCCTTCACCACCCTATTTTCTGTGTCCATGGTTTATGAATATATGCATACAATTTCATTGGTTGATTCCTTCCCACCCACCTAGCAGTGCCTTCCCTCTTAGATTCTGCATTCTGTTCCATGCTTCCATGTCCTGGATACAATCCATTCATCATTTAATTTTGTTCATTCGATTTTACATATGAGAGAGATCATGTGATACTTGTCTTTCTCTGACTGGCTTATTTTGCTTAGCATAATACTCTCCAGGTCCTTCCATGCTGTCTCAAAAGGTAAGAGATCCTTCTTTTTTACAGCTGTATAGTATTCTATGGTGTAAATGTATAACAGCTTTTTAAAATCCACTCATCTATTGATGGGCACTTGAGCTGTTTCCAGATCTTAGCTAGTGTAAACTGTACTGTCATGAACATAGGGGTGCATACATTTTGTCTGATTGGTGTTTAGGGTTTCTTGGTATATATTCCTAGTAGTGGGATCACTAGGTCAAATGGAAGTTCCATATAAATTTTATTTATGCTGCATCTGGACATGGACCTGTTTGGGTTCTTCTTGCTTGAGACTCTCTGTGCCTCCTAAACTTGTGTGACTTTTTCTTTCACCAGGTTAGGGAAGTTTTCTGCCATTATTTCTTCAAACAGATTCTCTACCACTTGCTCACTTTCTTCACCTTCTGGTACTCCTTTGATGTGAATATTGTTATGTTTCGTGTTGTTCCACAGCTCCCTTAAACTGTCCTCCTGTTTTTAATTTTTTTTTTTCTTTTTGGTTCTCTGATTGAGTGATTTTTTTACCCCGCCTTCTAATTCACTGATCCAATCTCTGGCTTCCCCTAATTTACTGTGAATTCCTTCCACTGTGTTATTAGTGCTATGTCATTCTTCATAATTACTATATCTTTTCTCAGACTGTTTAGCATCTTTGCTGTAATTATTCTGAACTCTATGTCTGATAAATTTCTTTCTTTCTTTTTTTTAATCCTCACCCAAGGATATTTTTCTATTGATTTTTAAGGAGAATAGAATAGAGAGGGAAAGACAAAGAGAAACATCCATGTGAGAGAAGCACATCAATTGGTTGCCTCCCACATGAGCCCTGACCAGGGCCCAGGCTGAGCCTGCAAACAAGGTACATGCCCTTGACCAGAATAGAACCCGGGACCCTTTGGTCTGCAGGCCGATGGTCCATCCACTGAGCCAAACTGGCTAGGGCTCTGAAAAATTTCTTATCTCCATTTCATTTAGCTCTTCTTCTGGAGAATTATCTTGTTCTTTCATTTGGGGCTTTTTGTGTGTGTACCCATTTTGGCTGCTTTGTATTATCCTGAACTCTATATAAATTTCTTATTTTTAGGTAGATCTGCTATGTCTCCCAATCTCTAGTGCAGGACCATGTCAGATGCTGTTTCTGAGTGGCCCTGAGTACTTTGTTTGGCGCTATCAACAATCCACAGCTTGTGGCTCCCTCTGCTGGGGCTGAGTACCTTTGGAAAGGACCAAGATGTGCACCAAGGTCTGTTTTTCCTAGCCCCAGGCCCTGAATTAGATCATGCAGAAACTCAAAGACCCACCTCTCCTTACAGTCTAATTGTATTCAGTCCTTATTAGCCTCAGGCTATCAACTGTAGGGTGAAGCAAGAGGTTGTCCAATAGACTGGGTAATTGCTTCCGCCTGTAGACTGATTATTATTCTCAGTCTCTTAATGGGCCTCAGACACTCCACAGGGTGGAGCAAGGGGTTTTTCCAATAGGGTGGGGCAACTGCCTTTCTCCCAGACAAAAACCATCTGGATAGCAAAGGTCCACCAGAGAAAGATGTCCTCAGCAGTGTGAGGGAATGACACAGCACAGGAAACTGGGGTGTTTGCTTTCCAAGATCTAACTCCAGTGCCCCCAACCCTGGCTTCTGCTCACACAGCTCCAGTCCATTCTGCCCTGCCTCTACCAGAGCCCAAGGTGCACATGAAATTTTGTGCTCTGGCCCTTTAAAAAGGGTATCTGCTTTTCCAGCCATCTCTCCCTGACAGACAGCAACCCTGCTCCTTTTCACAGCCAGATGTTTTGTGGGCACCTTTCTCAGTTCTGGTTCTCTGAGCTGGGGATCCCAACTTGGGGTTTAGAACCCAGAGTTATCAATGGGAACCCCCACAGCTGTGGATGTCCCTCTGGAACTTTAGCTGCTATGTCTGGGAACCTGGCCAGCCCTTTTGCACCTCTACACTTCCTATCAGTCTCTATGCTGTCTCCACTTTCCATCCTTGGTTATCAGGGTTCTCTCCAGCTAGTCTTCAGTTGATTATTTAGGATGTTTTTCTGCATTTTAATTGTAATTCCAGTTTGGTCCAGGGAGCATGTCCGTGTAGCTTCCAATTACTACACTGCCAATTTGGAATCCTCCTCACCACCTTGTTGAGGCAGATATGGCCTGGGAGTTACCTAGTTTTGGCCCCAAATCCACTTGGTAGATATTTAGGACATCAAAGGCCAGTTCTTTACCCCTATATAGTCCTTGGTTAACTTCGACACAATAAGCTTGTTTTATTCTCTCATATCTTTACCCTCTTATCATTCTATGTTTTTTTTTTCCTCCTGTGTTTTTACTACTGGCCATGTTGAACTGTGGATTGTATTGCAAACTTGATTCCATTGTTAAACAACTCATATATCTTAAGTTTTTTGTGGGGGGGGGGGAGAAAATTCTCTCTCTCCTCTTACCTTAACTATAACTAACTCTTTCCTCAGCCCCCCTACTCCCTCCATTTTAGCTCAGTTTTGTAGAGCAGCGGTTCTCAACCTGTGGGTCCCGACCCCTTTGGGGGTCTAACAACCCTTTCACAGGGGTTGCTTAAGACCATCGGAAAATACATCTATAATTGCATATTGTTTTTGTGATTAATCACTATGCTTTAATTATGTTCAATTTTTAACAATGAAATTGGGGGTCACCACAACATGAGGAACTGTATTAAAGGCTTGCGGC
Organism: Myotis daubentonii; assembly: GCF_963259705.1. Lineage (NCBI taxonomy): Eukaryota > Metazoa > Chordata > Mammalia > Chiroptera > Vespertilionidae > Myotis > Myotis daubentonii. Next base: position 118,533,568 of record NC_081861.1, read on the forward strand.
ATTATGAAGGTTGAGAACCACTGTTGTAGAGGCTGCCAGGTCTCCCACACAGTGTGATCCATGAACCCAAGCAGTGAGTTGGCATTTCAATCTATTATCAATTCTGTTCCCAGACATTATTTTCCATCCTCTTATGAAATCTCATTCTCCTTGGAGATTCACTACAATAAGTATTTCACCCTCAATCCCCTTTAATTGTGTCCAATCCACTTGCCACATGGTTATCTGTTCCCCCGCCAAAAAGCTAGACTCCTGGTCTTCTTCCCTATCATAATTCTAGGAGATTTTAACATCCATGGACATAACTTATCCAAATTAATGGCTCTGCAATTACTTTAGTTTCCTATTCAAGAGTTCATGCAGTGAATCTTGTCATGGTTTAGAAATTGCTCCACTTTAGCTCCCCACTTTCTGACCACAGCTTCCTTCCTTGTATCTTTATCACCACCTTATTTCTACCTGGTAGCTTTAATTTGTCAACAGATTTAAAAAATATCCACACACGATGGTTTCACACACATTTATGGTCTCAAATTTGGTTGGCCTTCCAGTAAGCCTTCCTGTAAGTTTACTTGGTCTTAGTCATCTCTCTTTTCCATCCCCCTCAAAAACTGTTCCAAAACATCAAAACTTACCCAAGTCCTTCCTTCAAACAACTGCTGATTTTATTCCCAGCAGATGACCTTGCCTTTACATCAGTGCTAAAATTGAGGTCATCAGGGAGGTCTCACTCAATTTCTCTGTAAACATTTCTATATTTATTGGTTTTTACTTTCTTTCCTAACTTATAAGTATGCAATGTCCCTTACCAGTTCAAGGCCAACCCATGCAAGTGACCCAACTCAGTCTCCCCCTGCTTTTTCCATGTCCTTACCCTGTAGACATCTCTTTCTCAACCTCTTTATTGTATTCTCACCTCAGACTATAAACGTTTGAAGAGCTTTTCATTTTAAAAGGTCTTTATACCTGCATCCTATTCAATTACCATCTAGCTTTTCTCTGTTCATCTACTTTCAGGACTTCTGAAAGTGTAGAAAAATTTGCTTTCTTGGGCTTTTCACTTCGATTTTACTCCTTGAACTCTAAAATCTTCCCTCCTCATTCCTCTGAAACAATTTTCTCTAAGACACATAATGACCTAATTAACAAATCTAATATACATTCCAGTCTTAAGTAACTAGACGTTGCTTTGTCTTTGACACTGCTATTTTTTTTTCTCCTTTCAAAATATAATCTTTCCTTCCTGATTATAAAAGCAGTACTTGTCCATTCAGGCTGCTATAACAAAGTACCATAGACTGGCTATATTATAAACAGCAGAAAGTTATTTCTTACATTTCTGGAGGCTGGAAGCCTGAGATCAAGGCACTAGCATGGTCTGTGAAGCATGTCTTTCAGGTTGCAGACTTGTCCTTGGATCCTCACATGGCAAAAAGGAAGCAGGCTCTCTGAAGCTCCTTTATAAAGCACTAATTCCATTCATGAGAGTTCCACCCTTGGAAGAGAAGCACCTCTCCAAAGCTCCACATTCTAATGCCATCACCTTTGGGGGTGAGAATTTCAACATATACATTTTGGAGGAACACAACACTCAGACCATAGCGAAGTACAAAGTAGAAAAATGTCACCCATAATAACACTAATTGATGATAACCTTTGTTAACATTTTGAAATATATATATACACAAATCTGTACAGTAGCCCTTATCTGATTTTTATATAGCATTATATTGTGAACATTAAAAATATTTTAAAATATTTTTTATTGATTATTTTTTAGAGAGAGAGAAAGGGAGACAGATAGAGAGATAGAAACATCGATGATAGAGAAACATTGATCGGCTGCCTCCTGCATGACCCCCACTGGGAATTTAGCACACAACTTAGGCATATGTTCTGACTGGGAATCAAACCCATGACCTCTAGTTTCCTTGGTCAATGCTCAGCTGTTGAGCCACACCAGCTGGACAAGTATATTTTTGAAAATGCTTATAACTGCTGCATGATATTCTATAAAATGGGTGAATTGTCTCTTTTTATCCCCATTGACCCTCTCCACCCTGCTCCTGCCTCAATACTTTTCAACAATATAGATAAAATTGATTGTTATATATTAGCCATTCCTCTACTAATGAATATTTGACCCATATTTTTAATCTTTTCTATTATAAGTAAAGGTGATATATATATATATATATATATATATATATATATATATATATATATATATATATCCTTGTACATAAGTCTTTGACAATTTCCTTAGGATTATTTCTTTAGAATAAATTATTGAAAAATAATTATTGGGTCCAAGGTATAAATATATTTTTAGGTTTTGCTGCACAATGCTGGATTAACTCCCAAGAAAGTTGTAATGATTCATGTTCTCAATTGCAATGAATATGAGTACCTGTTTTCTTTTTTTATCTTAAAACTTTCAACCCTATTTCCATTAATAATGTTCTTTGCTCTATTTTCATGATAATACCATCTTCTAGTTCTACTTGTACCTCTCTGGCTTTTTTTGAGGGGGGGGAGTTCCCCTTTTGTGAGTTTATCTTCCTATAACTATGCTTAAAGTTGACACTCTCCATATTTATATCTTTAGCCTGCTATTCTTCTCACTCTATTATTCCCTAGAGTTATTTCTTCTACTACAATAATTTGAACTACCTTCATTAGGGGGAAGATTCCCAAATAAAGACACCAGACAGGGCTTATTTTTCTGAATCTCAGACTAATATATAGAACCATCTGTAGGACATCTTCTTTTTTTGTTGTTGTTATCCTATAAATAATCAAACACTCAACTTGCCTAATCAAAAAATTGATCTGAGCCCTAACTGGTTTGGCTAAATGGATAGAGTGTCTGCCTGAGGACTGAAGGGTTGCTGGAAGCCGGTCCATCCTTGCTGCTTGACACAGTCGCTGCAGGGAAGAAACATCTGCACAGCATATGTTTCAAGGGACCTGGCCTATATGGCATACTGTTCTTAATATGTTTGCTCCCCTTCTTGGCGCTATGTGTTTTAACCAAGGTCACCTCTCCGAGAAAGGTTGTTTCCCCAGGTAGGGATTTTTCCCTGAAGTTAGGGAGGGAATAAAACCCCTTAACTAAGTGCCAGGCAGGTAGTTAATCACTTTAACCAGGAACAATCACGCTTAAGCTACATAATTATTACTCTCTGGAATGGAGATAAGAAACGCCCTAACCTTTGGAATAGAAATTGATAGGATTAAAATCAACTGGTATAAATACAGATGTAACAAGACAATAAAACACAGAACTTGGTTGTAGATCCTGGCTAGGGAACCTGGCTATGATGATCAACTGAATGCTGCTGCCGTTTCATTCCTTCTTCGCCGACTCCGTCCACCTTTGGGACCCCCTGGACCTGCTGGGGTTGGACCCCAACAAAGGGTGCCCGGTTTGATTCCAGTCAAGGGCATGTACCTTGGTTGCGGGCACATCCCCAGTGGAGGGTGTGCAGGAGGTAGCTGATTAATGTTTCTTTCTCATCTATGTTTCTAGCTCTCTATCCCTTTCCCTTCCTCTCTGTAAATAATCAATAAAATAGATTTAAAAATAATCTGAGTACAACCAGCCAAGAAGTCACCCAAACTTAAAACCTGGGAGACATATTTGCCTTTTGTCTCTTGGTCAACCCCATCACCACAGATCACCCTCACAGGAAGAGAAGACTTTCAGTTTAATTGCCACCCACCTAAGTAGAGAACATATCAAAGATAGGAATATTCTCAAAGTTCTTATTATTTTCTGTGCCTGAGGGAGAAACATTTGGTAGATTTTGTTATTGGTAGAAGTTAGTTAAGGCCAAATGTAGGGATAAAACTTTTATTTTGAATTTCAACCTAGGGTAGTACTCTTCCCCTTAGAATTTATGTTCTAACTTATGTGCATAAAATTGTTAAAAATCAACAAACCATACAAGGATATTCAAAATATGAAATCGTATTACCTTTAAGCTAGAAGGCATAGTTGAGACATCCAGTTGAACAGCATCATTTTGTTAACAATCTGGGGGCCACAAATGTTGCATGGCTTACTCAGAGATGTGTGGTTAGTTAGCAGCAGATATCCCTAAATTTAATTCTTACAATTCTTGTTCCAGTATTCATTATACTACATACCTATTTCCATATCTTAACTTGTCATCTGAGAAACTCTATAAAAAGATACTCATGCACAAGCAACTTCTGGAAAAGCCAGCGTATTATACTTTTTAGAGGATCATAAACAGGCTGCATTATGATATTTGTGGATTCTAGAAACATTTGTCTTTGTGGGATACTTCCTTTGGAGAAAACTATTAAAATATATTTTATAACTACATTGGTATGTATAAAGATTCATGTAATCCAGGTTGGATTTGTCATTATATATTCATAATTATATTTTTATTTTTCTTCTTATGTTAAAAGAAATTAAAATATTTTTGTGGGCTTCAAAAAAATATCATGGGCCCTAGGCACTGTGCCTACTGTGCCTAGTATATAAATCAGTCCTATTCATAATACATGGTAAAGACCCACAGAAGTCTTGCAAAGACAAAAACTACTTACTTTTGTTTTAACCAGCATTTCCAATTTTTTTTTCTCACAGGGTCTTGTTAACATCTCAAAGTTCACTGGTGTTCTATAAAACAGAGTTTAGAAAAAATGTTCACTTCTCTCAAACTGCAATGATAATCACTTTAAGCTAGGCAGTAATGCAAAATTAAATTACTCTGACTTGGCTGTGGTTGAGATCTATGAATTAGCTGTAAAACACCCATAAAAGCCTCTTCAAGATGTTTTATAGAGCAGGAAAGCATATCAAATGTTCACATATAGATCACACTAACGTATGGAATACAGTACTTGACAATTATATTTCATTAACACATCTTTCTAGTACATGAGAATGATAGTACACCATTTGCTTGTGCTTTTCCATCTTATCATAATAAAATAAAACTAGGATGTCTATAAAAGTAGATTCCCAACTCATTTTCAGAAAACGTAATGGAAATTTTATGAATTAGGAATCAGCTAGTATTCATTGCACCAAGTGACTACTTTAAAAAGTGGCTGCATTCTTTATGCTTTTATGATTCCTTTGACATATAAATATGAAAAAATTAACTACTATCTATGTCTTTAATGAATGTTAATATTCATTTTAAGAAAAAAGATTTCTTATGAGTATCACCAGAGAAACTAAGGGCATTATCTGAAGTCTAGAATGAGAACCACCCTTGAGAATCCAGAGAAACAACTCTTTTCCTAAGGGTATGATAGTTGGTGAAGGAACAGATGCCATCTTAGGAGCTACATACAGGCTGTACATAAGTGAATTAAGCAGTTAGGTTCAATTCAACTAGACATTGAGTGCCTTCTATGTACTAAATACTAGGCACAAATGAGATACAGCTTCTGTGGGTAAAGAGCTCGTCTAACATGTAAACAGCAAATTTTAAGATTATGTACAGGATATTATAGAAACATATGGGGACAGCAAAGGGAGATCTTTGGTAGGTACCTAGCAGAGCTTGTGTAAAAGGGAAAGTGAAAAGGAAGGTGAGGTGGTGGGGGGTGGGAGAGGAGCAAAGGACAGGGAATGGCTCCTAAAGGAAGCAGTATTTGAAAAATTGGGTGAACTCTGTTTTAGTTTCCTAATCCTATATAATAAAAGGCTAATATGCAAATTGACCAAATGACAGAATGACCATTTGCTATGACACGCACTGACCACCAGGGGGCAGACGCTCAACACAGGAGCTGGCCCCTGGTGGTCAGTGGGCTCCCACAAGGGGAGTGCTGCTTAGCCAGAAGCCCTGAGCCAGGCTCATGGCTGGCGAGCACAGCAGCTGTGGCAGGAGCTTCTCCTGCCTCTGTAGCAGCACTAAGGATGTCCGACTGCCGACTTAGGCCCACTCTCCATGGGCCTAGGCCGGACATCCCCCGAGGGCCCCCAAACTGTGAGAGGGTGCAGACTGGTCTGAGGGACCCCTTGAGTGCACGAATTTCATGCACTGGGCCTCTAGTATAAATATAAATGAAGTTGGGAGGGTGGGAGTGGCGTGGAGGGGGTCAATGGGAAAAAATGGGGACATCTGTAATACTTTCAACAATAAAGATAAATTTAAAAAATATATAAAGAGGGACCTTACATAACTGTAGAGGAGCCAATTCTCTAAGACAAAATAATATGTATGTACCTAACAATAGAGCAATAAAATACATGAAGCAAACACTGATCAAACTGCAAGGAGTTATCAACAAATCCATAATAATAGTTGGATACATCACTCCTCTATCAGTAATTGACAGATACAACAGATAGAAAGTCAGTAAGGATATAATTGAACTGAATAGCACCATCAATCAACTGGATTTAATTGACATTTATAGAATACTGAACCCAACAACAGCAGAATACACGTTCTTCTTACATGTGAAATTCACCAAAAATAGATCACATTCTGGACCATAAAATGAAACTTATCAAATGAAAAAATAGAAAGCAAAGATAGTATGCTCTCAAACCACAATGGATTTAAACTAGAAATCAATAATAAAAACATAGCTAGAAAATCCCAAAATATTTGGAGATTACACAACATACTCCTAAAAATAAACATTCTCATATTGTAACAGGAACATAAATAATAATTGTATTTAAACATATAAATCCATGCTTTAATTTCTTAGGAATAAAACACATTTTCCTCTAATGGTTAAAAAGAATTTTCCCTTTCTCTAGAAAAAGTTAAAACCATAATTTAAGTTTCTACAGGATTCTCTTATAAAAGACTATTTTCAGTTTCTCATTATTTTATGGAAATTTCTTCTTTGAGGCTTAGCTACATCCACTTGACCTTAGCCCAGAGGTAATACACAATTTAGAAGAGTTCACGTTAATAGGGCAACACTAACTTTTCATTTTCAAACTTATATGTAAATTAGTAAGATGGCCTAGTGGATCTATATTTAAAATACTTGCCTATGTGCCTCTGGATGAAATATGAGACATTATTTTTAATAACATGTAGTGGCTCTTTAATCTTTTCTTTCTCTGCTTACCATAAAGTTGTTAGCAGTGTATAGAACATGAATCCTGAAGGTAAGTTTCAGTCCATCTTTCCACATACCACAAATCTAACCATTTCAAATCTGTTTGGATGGTCAAATCAGTTCTTAGCCTGTATTATTGTGTAGTTCCTTTATTTATTAAAGAAATCAAACCAGGCAAAATAATTACTTGCTGGTTGATGGCAGAATGGATGGGAGTATACTATTTAGGATAGGCCCGAGTGCTATTAAAATCAATTCTAAACCTCAAAGAGTTAATAAGTTCACGTCTTGCTAATACAAACTTCAAAGTAGCTATTTCTGGTTAAGCAGTTATTCATGATAACTTTCCTCTAAGTGGTGAAATCAAGCCATCTTCTTTCTACAGATCAACTTTGGAATCCTCCACTGGATGCTCTATATCCAGGAAGGAAACAAGTAAAGAGTGCTTCTAAGATTTCACCAGAGATTTTAGGGGCCTAGCCTCCAAATGAGGGTATATAACCTTGCATACAATACGTTGTCTAGAACTGGTCACATGTCTTTATCTAGGTGCAAAAGTGATGGAAAAATGTAGTTTTTTTGTGTGCCGAGGAAAAAATGAAATGGGTTGATTACAGAAATATACAATTGTTTATCTCATAGGAAGAAAATATATAGAGTTGAAATCATGACTTTTTGTCGATGTTTCTATTGTACTTAATTGATTTCAGAATCCTATTCTAGGGTCAGCCATGTTTATCTTCTTCAGAGTTAAAACTAGCATGTCTATAAGGACTCTAGAGAGAAAGTCAAGAGAGACCAAGGTATGACCTCTGTCACAGACAGATAGCCAGATAATGAATATCCAATGAAGGCCATTCTCTAAAACATTCACTTTTTATTTATTACAGTTAAAGAATAAGAAATCAAAGGGATTATAAGACAAAACCAAAGTCACGTATTGAACTCATTGATAGATATTAGACTGGAATATCAGCATTCTGGTCTCCTAGACAAATAATTGACTTTTCACTGACCTAACTTTCCAAGATGGACACACAAAGGTCAATAAACAACTTTGTTAGTTGAAATTATTATCCTATCTAATAATAGACAAACATGGTAATTAACCATATCTCCGCTATCCTTCCCATTGGCTAATCAGGGTGATATGCAAATTAACTGCCAACCAAGATGGCGGCCGGCAGCCATGAACTGAAGCAAACGTGAGGCTTGGTTGCCCTGGCGATGGAGGAAGCCAAGGTTCCCCGCCTGCCGCAGCCCAGCTCTGAGCTCCAGATGCAACAATGTTGCAATTATAGAAGCTAAACAAACCCCAGATACCTGCTTTCAGCCAGCTTCAGCCTCAGAGCTTAGAGTGGCAGTGATGGCAACAATGTTTCAATTATAGAAGCTAAACAAACCCGGATACTTGCTTTAAGCCAGCCGCAGCCTCAGAGCTGGAGCCGGGCCTCAGAGCTGGAGCCGGCTCTCAGCTCCAGTGACAGCTATAGAAGGTAAATAAATCCCAGAATAATAAAAAAAAAAACAACCAGATAAAAAGGAGAGGCTGGGAGCTTCAGTTGCCCGCCAGCCTGAAAACGGCCCTCAGCCCCTCACCCCCTCACCCAGACTGGCCAGGCACACCAGTGGGGACCCCCACCCTGAAGGGTGTGTGACCAGCTGCAAACAGCCATCAGCCCATCATCCAGGCTGGCCAGGAACCCAAGCAGGACCCCCACCCTCATCTGGGGCACCATTCAGAGCAACCAGCCAGCCCCCACCTGGCCTCTACCCTATATAGTGAAAGGGTAATATGCAAACTGATCCTAATAGCAGAAAGACTGGGAATGACTGGTCACTATGACACACACTGACCACCAGGGGGCAGATGCTCAATGCAGGAGCTCCCTCTGGTGGTCAGTGCGCTCCCACATGGGGAGCTCTGCTCAGCCACAAGCCAGGCTGATGGCTGCCAGTACAGCGGTGGTGGTGGGAGCCTCTCCTGCCTCCGCAGCAGCACTAAGGATGTCCGACTGCAGCTTAGGCCTGCTCCCCGTGGCAAGTGGACAACCCCCAAGGGCTGCTGGGCTGCCAGAGGGATGTTTGATTGCCATCCTGGCCCAATACCCCAGGGAGCAGGCCTAAGCCAGCAAGTGGTCACCCCCGAGGGGTCCCAGACTGCGAAAGGGCACAGGCCGGGCTGAGGGACCCCCTACCCCCAAGTGCACAAATTTCCGTGCACTGGGCCTCTAGTCAACACTAATAAAAGAGAAAAATGGTAATTGGCGTACGAGCTACCCTTTTCATTGACTAATCAGGGCTATATGCAAATTAACTGCCAACTAAGATTGGCAGTTAACTGCCAACAAGATGGCGGTTAATTTGCATATGTAGGCACAATGCAGGGAGGTGAAAGGGAAAGCAGGAAGAAGCCCCCTGCCACTAACAGTGATTGGAAACCCAGGGGGGAGCTAAGAGCTGGGGGGCAGGGCAAAGGCGGCCCTGGGGCTGCCTTTGCCCTGCCCCCCAGCCATGATCGGAGAATCAGGCGCCTTTGCCGCCCTGGCCAGTGATAGCAGGAAGTAGGGGTGGAGCCAGCGATGGGAGCTGGGCATGGTCGAAGCTGGCAGTCCCGGGAGCTAGGGGTCCCTTGCCTGGGCCTAAAGCGAAGCCCACGATCATGGGGCCGCTGCAGCTGCGGGTCCCCACTGCCTGGGCCGGACGCCTAGGCCAGAGGTCAGGCCTGGGCAAGGGGCCGATCCTGCGATTGGAGGGTGATGGGGGTCAACGCCTGAGGGCTCCCAGTATGTGAGAGGGAGCAGGCTGGGCTGAGGGACACTCCCCCCCACCCACCCAGTGCACGAATGGCGGTTAATTTGCATACTCACAATGATGAGAGGCGAAAGGGGAAGGACTGAAGAATGGTGATCAGCAACCCAGGCGGCAGGCAAGAGTTGGGGGGGTGGGCAACGGCTGCCTTTCCCCACCCCCCAGGGGGTGATTGCCATGGGAAAGCTGGGGTTGCCGGCTGGCCTGTGGCCCTGATCGCCAGGGCAATTGGAGGGCAGGAGGGCCGGAGCCAGGCCAGGCGGCAACCGCGGACCCCCACCATGGCGGTGGAAGGGCGGGAGGGCAGGGTGCAGGCCAGGCAGCAACCCCGGACCCCCGCCATGGTGATCCGAGGGCGGGAGGGCCGTGTTGCAGGCCAGGCAGCAACCACGGACCCCCACCATGGCAATTGAAGGGCGGGAGGGCAGGGTGCAGGCCAGGCCCAACCCCCTCCGCCATGGCGATGGGAGGGCAGCATCAACCCCAGACCCCTGCCATGGCAATTGAAGGGCATAGGGCCGGAGCGCAGGCCAGGCCACAACACCGGACCACCGCCATGGCGATCGGAGGGCGGGAGGGCCTGTGTCCCTCGACCGCCATGGCGATAGGATGGCGGGAGGGCCGTGTTGCAGGCCAGGCAGCAACCGCGGACCCCCACCATGGCGGTCGAAGGGCGGGAGGGGGGGGTGCAGGCCAGGCCGCAACCCCGGACCCCCACCATGGCAACTGATGGGCGGGAGGGCCTGCATCCCTCAATTGCCATGGTGATCGGAGGGCGGGAGGGCCTGAGCGCAGGCGAGGCAGCAACCCTGGACCCCCCGCCATGGCAATCGGAGGGCAGGAAGGCCGGAGCACAGGCCAGGCAACAGCCGCAGACCCCCACCATGGCAATAGAAGGGCGGGAGGGCCTGCGTCCCTCAATCGCCATGGCGATCCGAGGGCAGGAGGGCGGGGCGCAGGCCAGGCCACAACCCGGACTCCCGGAACCTCTCTTAAAGGTTCTCTTAAGGCAGTTGGCGAGGGACCTCGGAGAGCCCCAGGGGGCCCTGGTGCCAGCAAAACAGACCTGGGGCGGCTCTCCCCAGAAGGTCCAGAGAACAGCCACTGCAGCCCGCCCCCACCCCAGCGCAAGGCATGGCACGCTGGGCCCACCCACCCCCCTCCCAGAGGCCCCTGGCTTGCTCATGCAGCCCTGGTCACATCACCGGAGCAGCTATAAGGCACAGAAAGCACCATGGACAGCCGCTTGCTCCCACTTGCATTTGCTAAGAAAAGGCCGGAGGGTGTGAGGGCTGGCTCACATCTCCTTCTCCCTCCTTTTGCTCCTCCTCTGGCTGCTTAGCTCGCCCAGCTTCTTATCCAGGCTCCTCTGCAGCTGGGCCCACTTGGCGGGGTCCAGGGACCGGTCCTTGGCCCCACTGCCAGCGTACAGCACTCCCACCCAGCTGATTCTCTGCGGGGCATGGGCGCAGGCCCTCTCTCCACAGCCATGGATCTTGGGCAGGCAGTGGCTGAGGCAGTAGCGGTCGGTGGCTGCAGTGTGGGCAGAGCAGTCCCGGATTATGAGAGGGATGTCCAACTACTGGTTTAGGACCAATCCCTGTAAACTGGCAGGACATTTTTCGAGGGGTCCCAAATTGGAGAGGGTGCAGGCCGGGCTGAGGGACCCCCTACCCCCAAGTGCACAAATTTCCGTGCACTGGGCCTCTAGTATAATAAATAAAATTTAAATAAAAGCCCATCAAAGTAATAGTTCCTAAGAAAAAATTAAATTGCTATGTTTAATATATTTTAATATATTATTATACTAGAGGCCTGGCGCATGAAATTCATGCATGGGTACGGTCCCTAAGCCTGGCCTGTGATCAGGGTCATCTTGCCCGGCTTCCGGCAGCTGGCCTCACCCCCTGCCACCACCCACCCCTGGTTCCCTGTTCACTATTGGATGATCAGAGCCTGCCAGCCAGGGGAGGGACTGAGAGGTTGGTCGTTCCCACCCACTCGCTGACCCTGCCCCCCACCGCCTGTTGCCCTCTGTGTGTGGGGCAACTGGCAGGGCAGGGACCTTCGCCTGGCACCACCCATGTCCGCCACCACCTACCCCCGGTTCCCCATTTACCATCGGGCGATTGGAGACTGCCGGCTGGCAGGAGGGACCGTGTGGTAAGCCTGCAGGCCCCAATTGGGCAATGGGTGCCTGTGGATTGGGGGCAGCTTCTGTGTTGAGCGTCTGCCCCCTGGTGGTCAGAGCATGTCATAGCAACTGGTTGTTCTGCTGTTCAGTTGATTTGCATATTATCCTTTTATTATATAAGACTAGGGGCCCGGTGCACGAAATTCGTGCACTGGGTGTGTGTGGGGAGGGGAGTGTCCCTCAGCCCAGCCTGCCCCCTCTCACATACTGGGAGCCCTCAGGCGTTGACCCCCATCACCCTCCAATCGCAGGATCGGCCCCTTGCCCAGGCCTGACGCCTCCGCCAGAGGTGTCAGGCTTGGACAGGGGACCACCATCTCCCCCTGATCACTGGCTCTGGCCCCCACCCAGGCCTGATGCCTCGGCCAGAGGAGTTGACCCTCATCACCCTCCGATCACCAATCACCGGATCGGCCCCTTGACCAGGCCTGAGGCCTCTGGCAGAGGTGTCAGGCCTGGGCAGGGGACCCCCAGCTCCCCGTGGTTGCAGGTTCCACCCCTTGCCCAGGCCTAACGCCTCTGGCCTAGATGTCCGGCTCGGGCAGCGGGGACCCACAGCTGCAGCGGCCCCGCGATCATGGGCTCCGCTTTAGGCCCAGGCAAGGGACCCCTAGCTCCCGGGACTGCCAGCTTCGACCATGCCCAGCTCCCATTGCTGGCTCCACCCCTACTTCCTGCTATCACTGGCCAGGGTGGCAAAGGCGCCTGATTCTCCAATCATGGCTGGGGGGCAGGGCAAAGGCGGCTCCAGGGCCGCCTTTTCCCTGCCCCCCAGCTCTTAGCTCCCCCCTGGGTTTCTGATCACTGTCAGTGGCAGGGGGCTTCTTCCTGCTTTCCCTTTCGCCTCCCTGCATTGTGCCTACATATGCAAATTAACTGCCATCTTGTTGGCAGTTAACTGCCAATCATAGTTGGCAGTTAATTTGCATATAGCCCTGATTAGCCAATGAAAAGGGTATCGTCGTACGCCAATTACCATTTTTCTCTTTTATTAGATAGGATTACATGAAAAAGTTCCCATCTTACTTTTATAATTTAATAATCACATTTGGTTATTAGGTTGCCTTTTTTCATGGTCTTCAATGTTTCTCTGATTTTCAAAAAATGAAACCCTTTGCCAATTAAATATGACACTATTAAATGATACACTTGTATTTATCAGTCTCATATTTTTTAGCCATGGAGAATCTCATTATTCTTAAGTATAGATTTTCTAGTAACATAGACCTAAAATCTTTTATGACAACTTAAAGTTGGAACAAAATTAATTTGAAATATTTGCCATGATACTGTGGAAGTAGAAAGGACTGTAGAGTTCTTTTTCCCCCAGACCCTTAATTTACACACTTATACACACATTCAATCAACAAAGTTTTAATGCCTCCCAATTATTGGCACTGCTCTAGATGCTCCAGACATAGCAGGGAATACAATAAACAAAAATCTCAGCTCTCATGGGGTTTATATTATTATAAAGGAAGGAGTGAAATATATACTAAACAAACAAGTAAAATGAATAACATGACAGATGGTGAAAAGTGATCTAGAGAGCTAGGGAGGAGAAGGTTTATGGATTTAAATACTTTCTCTGTGAAAGATGTTGGGGAGAAGGAACCCAATGCCAAAGAAGTTAAGTTAGTCATTTAAGATCAAAAAGTGTTGGGTCTAGAGCCCAGATATCCCAAATCCAGGTTTGATTTTCTTTATAATACTAGCATACTACAATATTGGTGCCAAATTAATTATCATCAAATAATTAATCATATTGATTACTCATCTCATATTTATTTAACACCATCTGTGTGCAGAGCATAGTACTAGATGCTTTAGCAGAGGAATGCTAACTTTGCTTTCCTTCTTTTATGAATTTTCCCACATAGATTCTCATTTAATTTCTATTGTGGCCTTGGGAGGTAGCTATTATTATCACTTACAGACAAGCAAATGGGCTCAATGAGAGAAACTAACCTGCCTAATGATCTGATAGTTACTAAGTGATACAACCAGGATTTGAAACCAGTCATCCCACTCCCAAACTCATGCACTTTCCACTGTATTATGCTGCTTAAATCAAACTTTGACTTCCCCGTGCTTGTGTCTGGGTTTTATCTTTATTTTAGTTTTTTGTTGTTTGTTTTATACAGTAAAAATAGCAGGAGGATAACTGTAAGTAATTTCACATTTTCATCACTAACAAAATAAAATTAAATCTGATTAAGTTACAGCCAGATCAGTCAATTCAGCTCTGGAAAATTAAATGCAGAATTCTAAAATGTAGCTCAGTCTAATTCATCCTAAGACTTTCCTCCCGCCTAGCTTCTTTTTTATTTTACTTATTTAATGTAAATTGAATGATTAACTTGTGAATTGGTAATACATTCAAATTATTTAAAATTCCAAAGTTTCAAAGGGCATAAAATTAACAATCTCAGTGCCAGTTTGCTCTCCATCCATCTAGTTTTTCTCCCCAGAGAAAATAATCCCTCCTCCCCCCAATTTCCCATATATCCTCCCAGTGAAATGTTATGCAAATGCATCCAGTTTCTAGAATGTAACTGGAATTTCAAAGATCAGATCAGAGTGAGGCTAGAGAAACACAATTTGACTAGTACTTCTGTCAACCCACTAGACAAACATCATCCGAAGAGAAAATAATTAATACTTTATTCAATTTGGGACTTCCGTGTTCGCCTACATTCTATGCACTACCCTAAGATGAATTTTCTTAAGTGAATCTCCAGTCATGTCAACCAGTCTTCCAATGATCTCTCATTTATCTGCTCCATTGAGTCCATACATTCCAGTTTGGAGTTCTGTGCATGACAGGGGCAGCGCCCCAACTCCCCAATCAGCCCTGCTCTGAGCCCGACCAGGGGCTGCACCTAGGGATTAGGCCTGCCCTCTGCCACCCGGGAGCAGGCCTAAGCCAGCAGGTCATTATCTCCCGAGGGGTCCCAGACTGTGAGAGGGCACAAGCCGAGCTGAGGAACCCCCCTCCCCCCCGAGTTCACAAATTTTTGTGCACCGGGCCTCTAGTATATATATATATATATATATATATATATATATATATATATATATATATATATATAGCTAATATGCTAAGTGTCCATCTGGGTAATGATGTCACATAGCAATGCCCGGCTTTCTCTCCCTAGTAATGACTAGCTTCCTTGTAGTTTCTTCAGCCCAGGAACAGGACTTGCTTTATAGTCAGGTGCAAACATTTCACACTTTAACCAAATGTCTGTGAAGTGTTTTCTCATGCCTCATCTCATTTGACCCTCACAGAAGTCCTGGAGTAGGTAGATAGGAGACTCGGTAGAAACCTATTTTCTTTTCATTAGCCAGAAAATGGAGATTTAGAAAGTTTAGAAACTTGACCCAACTTAAAAGAAGTAAGTAATGGTGGACCTTGAAAATGGCTTCAGGTTTTCTCACTGAACAGAATATAGTTAAACACTGCTGCAGTTAAATACTTTACCCTTTGTTCTCCCTGTGTGATCTACAATAATAATCTGCTTCGTGTTGATATTTACTGCTGTGTTGCTGACAATTACCTGAAAGAGAAGTTGGGTGCTTCGTTGGGCTGGAAAAAGTTTAGCTACATCAGAAAGCAGGTCTAATTAAGCAGGTTTATTCTATATCTATCAAAGGCTAAGTTGACTCACACATGTGCAATACATAGAAAGCTCTTACTCTTGCCAATCACACACATGTGTTTCAATTTGTCATTGTTGATCGTGAATTTGGTTGACATTTTTGCTATAGAGAAAGGGCAAATAGTAACATTAAAATATTTCTTCTAATTAATTTCCTTTCAATGTGCACAAATCCGTGCCCTGGGCCACTAGTCTTCTATAAGGAATTGAGTTAGAACCACCTCTTTGACACATTACTCTGAATTGAATTGCCAACATCACTCAGAAGGGAGGCTTTTAAAAACCATCATCAGCTTTAACATTTTAATTCAACACACAGAGCTACTGGCACTTTCAGACAATGTTTGGTTAGCAAGGTGAACTAAGAGATGTTTTAAAGCTATACATTTAAGGCCTGGAAGTGTGGCTAAGTGCTTAGAACACCAGCCCTGCACCAAAGTGTCGTGGGATCGATTCCACGTCAAAAGGGCACATACTTGGGCTGAGGGTTCACTCCGTGCCCTGAATCAGGGTGTGTGTGGGAGGCAACCAATTGATGTTTTTGTCTCTCTCTTTCTCTGTTCTTCCCCCATTCCTCTCACTCTTTCTGAAAAGCAATGAAAAAAACACACACACAGAACCTCAAATGAGGATTTAAAAAACACACTATAATTTTCAAGTATTCAAATAACCCTAACCCAATTAGGTCTATAGATCACCCCTAGACTGTAGTTAGTGTGAGGACCATCTCACATCAACATATCAACTTGTTTCAATAAATCTTTCCCTCCACCATGGATTCCAGTACTGTATAGTACTCTATGTTATGGAGAGAAGCTATTTTTTTCCTAATATGTTTTTGGTATGCTGCCTATAGGAATAGAACTCCCCCCCCCCACACACACAAAGACATTCATTAAAGTAACAAAGAGTTTAATGACCCAGGAGTGAACAAGGCCATGGAAGGAGTGAACTTTGCTTTATTTCTAGTTGAGCTTTACAGAAAGAGTTAGTATTTGCCAAATGTCTTTCAAAAGCTTTGTGTTAAAACCATATTCAATAATGCTGTACCTGGGTCATTACCCATGCACTGCCAGGCCAATGTTTCAAAAGGGATTGATACAATCTCATGGACAGTTAAAGTTGGAACTTCTCTGACCTCTCCAAAATCCATACTGGCTGACAGGCGTTATTTAACTTGTGGAGTTGGAAGGAAGAGAAACGACTTTAGGAATCATTGTCCAGTGTGTCAGGAAACCCTGACAAAATTAGAACTTTTGGGGAAATCTACAGAAAGTACAGAAGGAGGGTGTTCTTGGCTCCTGAACTTGGTAAACAGGGCACGGGAAGTCATAGAAAATGCAAACACTGCTTATGCAATCTCCAGTTGAATATTGGACAGACCATTTCCCCCAATCTCTGGATACTTTAATATTCCAACAAAAATGCCCAGAAAATAAACAATATGGAAAAACGAAGAGCAAAGCAGAGTTTCATTCATTTTAGCTTCTCCCATTTCCTTCTTATTCCCAGGATGGTTAATCATCCTCCCTCTTTCTCCCTTCCTAGTATAGGATCCTGTCCCTTTCACAGAGCCTTTCCATTTAGTAAATGTTTTCCAATGTGATTTTGCTTGAGATCATTTCTTCATTGAGAACCTATAAGCTGAGGCTGAGGTGTCACTACAATTCCACTCACTCCAGGAATAGAGAACAATCACTTACTTCCAGTTGCTTGCCTTATGAATGGGAGTCTCTTTTCCCAGCAGGCCAGTCTAATGGTTTCTGGGAGTCGATAAAAGGGACAATTAACCTGGAACAAATGGGACTTAGTGTGTAGCACATTACCTGGTAGTATACAGTGGGCATTCAACAAATGTTTGGGGGAATAAATGAGAGAAATATCTTTAAGATCAATTACACATATCTCCTCTCAGAATTTACAGTTTCCTCATGCAAGTCACTTAACCTCAACCCCATATATTAAAATGCTGTCTTCCAGAAAATACAAATTTTATTTTTTCTTTTCAATATCATGAGCATCTTTTTCAGCAACAATCACAACTAAAAAATGGGATAATACAGTTTTATCAAAATTCCAAATTTTAACAAATAGGAAAGATAGTGCCAATTTCTAAAACATCAAGGAAGGAAAGGAAAAATGATTTTCAGTGAAGTTATCACTTTTTATAATGCTTTTCAGCCCTTTTATCTTTTATTTCCTCAAATGAATGGGAAGCTCTCCAGGGATACATAATATAATCCTATATCTCCATAGGAGGTATAACCAGCTAATGAATGGCTTAGAGGATAATGATTTTTGTTGCTTACCAGTAACAATGGGCACAGAAGGTTGTGAAGTCCAGTGCCCAAACACCTGGGTTTTAGAATCCAATGGCCTGACCTTGATTTTTGAAACTCCTGCTAGCTAGATTTCTGATTTTAAAAGGATTAAATGAGATTATGCAAGTAAAGTTTTAGTGCCCTGCCTAGCATGGAGTAAATGTGTGTCAATGTTGGATACTGCTATTATTATTAGCCATGTGAATCATGAAAAAAAGTGGGACTACTTTGACCACTAGAGGATTTCATCTATGACAATAGAGTCAAATATTTGAGTCTAATTGTGACTTTCAGGAGTGTTAGGATCCTTCAAGAAGCCATAGATTGTATAGTAATAAAATAACAGGTACAGTATAAAGCAAGCCTAGATAATTCATAATTTGAACAATCACTGCTTTCCACCTGCCTTTTCATTTTCATTTTCAGCTAACTGCTATTTTCTTTCCATGCTAGTATTTGAATAAACACATTAAAATAAATGAAAGAGAAATTCTCAGGGCAGCAACCGTGCCCATGATTAATGCAGTATTGTGTTCACCCTTTAACATAGGTGTAGACAACTCTGAAAGCTAGGATTGATGGCCACAGGGAACAGAAGATGCACTTCAACTGTACACATTTCCCAAATGATCAGCTTTGCATGACCTTCATATAAAACCCAAAGGTGTTTATTGGCCTTGTGCATGAACACATCTCAAGCAAAGGCAGCTGCCTTTCCTCGCAGTACAAGGGAAAGGTTTTAGATTAGGAAGCAGATGAGGTTAAATTACTTCATTATTTACTCATTGGGGGGAAAATCAATTTCTGGAATATAATCCTATTGACTTGACTGGCACCAACCAGGAGCATAAGTAATCACAACCCTAAAATAAATATCTGTTCATACCTTGAAAAGACACCTGCACTAACCATTCTTTTTTATGCATTAAAGGTATCAAATAACCATGCAAACCAGACTCAAGGCTAATGGGCCTCTTTTTTGAATATTTCACTAAAATGGGATGGTGAAAACTTTGCTTATTTTGTTCTGACCTTGTAAAGCTCACACATTATATGAACAAGGCTGTGTATTTCCTATCTCCAGTTAATATAAGATTATTATGTTACCAGACAATAGTGAAACAAGCAAACAACAATGAAACAAAAAAGTAACCCAAGTACGCATGTTCATATCCAATTAGCAACAAATTATGGTGCAGGATAATATGCATAAAAATGTTAACCCTAACACAGAGGCAGAATCCTTAATGACCCCATATGACTTTCTTACAGAAATTTGGAGCTACTTTTCCTTCCGGGTTTGTCCTTTAGCAAGGATGTCCTAAGCTTCCATCATGTTGAATTTAGCCTTGCAAGGATTTTTAATTAACAGCAATGATCCACAAGCCATGATTTATATATGCAAGAAAGATGCCCTATTTTATCTTCTTTCCCCAGGCTATGATATATGGATGCTTCTGATAAGCCAAAGATAAAAGTGGTTTGGACCAAAAAGCACCTATTTTCTCAAAAATGCACATTAAGACTGCAGCTGTCAGCAAGGGAATAAAGTAGAGCCCAGGTAACAGAAAATATAAAGGAAGTAGAGAATGATCAAGGTTCAATTTATGTATTTATAATTATATCCTAATTTTTCTCAAACCACTTAATTTTTACTCTATATAAAACATTATATTTTAAAACTTTAATTTGGTAAGAGGTTATATGAGGTTTTACCATGTTATGTGATCCTAGTTTAAATAAAGATTCTTAAATTTACTTATTGAAGTTTATGCTACTCATGATACAATGATGCTGCTATAGTTGAAAATATGTTAGCATCTCTTTTTCTGGTATAACTATGAGACAGTGGCATATTTTTAATATAACCAGTGTTGGAAAATCACATTTTGTAGGTGGATTGAGAATCTCTCGTCCTATGATTCTGCTTTAAATTAGCTGGTTGACCTTATGCTATTACTTAATCTCTCTGGGTCATGGTTTATTTATATACACAGAGGTGCAATTGTGCTACATTACTGCCAAGGGCCTTTCAGCTGTTAAATTATACAATTTTGTGACTTGATGCTCAGAAATTGGAGAAATATCATTTTTTTATGTTTAGAAATAGAAATTCTTATAAAGTCATTCATTCATTCAACAATTTTTTGAGTGATTGTTGTGTGCCAGGTACTCTCCACAGTGAACAGAATGAAGAGCTCTGTTTTTGTGGAACTTAAATGCTAGATGGAAAAGATAGATAAAAGGCAATGAATGCAAGAAATAAGTCAATTATATAGTAATATAATATACTCTAGGGTAAGTGCAATGGAAAAACAATAAAAGCAGAGTGAGTTATTTATGGAGGATGAGGAGTATACTGGTTAGGGGACTGGAAAGGGGTAGGCAGGTGGCAGTATTAAATAGAGTGGTCAGAGAAGATCTAATTAAAAAGGGGAGGCTTATGCAAAGACTTGAAGGAGACTAGGAAGTTAACCAAATGATATCTTGTGGAAGAATCATTCAGACAATCTGCACAACTAAAGCAAAGACCCTTGATTGAGAAAGAGCAGAAATGCAATGCAGTGTGGCTGGAGCTGACTGAGCCTAGAGCAAGTGGTAGGAGAGGAGGTGAGAGAGGTAATGGAGTTGATCATGGAGGGCCTGGTAGGCCATTATATGGACTTTGGCACTTATTCCCATTGCAAACTTTTGAATGGATGAGTGCTATGATCAGATACAAGTATAGAGGATCACTCTGGCTGTTACGTTGAAAATATTTACAGGGGAAGGTAGAAGCAGTGAGACCATGCCATTTTGGGCTTATATATTTTGTAAAATGCTTATGAAGCTGATACCAAAAGGATTGCAACAGTGTTTTGTGGAGAGCATGTTAGAAGACGTGAATAATTTCAAATATTATCTAGGTTTATAAATTCTGATGCATTTGTGACAACATCAGTTGTAATAGATCTCCATTCTCTATATTCCAAAAATATTCTGCTTAAGCTGATGATAACATTTTCAGAAGTGAAGATAATGATTATTATTTAAACTGTTATTAGGTATACAATCAAATCTTCAAGCTCATAGCATTTCAAGGGGCAGGAGGCCACTTATTCATAATCTATATTAATAAAAGGGTAATATGCTAATTAGACTAGAAGTCTTCTGGACATCCTCCTGACAAAGCTGGGCCTGGGAGAAGCTGCCTGCCCACGGTCCTGGGCGCCAGTGGCTGTGGTTGTGCCCTGGCGAAGCGGCCCGCCCCCAGTCCCAGGTGCCTGCATCCAGCCCGGGTGAAGCTGCCCCCGGCCATAGGGAGGGAAGCCTGGGTCCTGGGTTCCTACGGCTGACCGGAGGAGGGAAGCCGGGGTCCCAGGTGCAGGACTGAAGCAGAGGTGGCTAGGGGCGATCAGGCAGGCAGAGGTGGTTAGGGGTAATCAGGTAGGCAGGCGAGCAGTTAGGAGCTAGCCGTCCTGGATTGTGGGATCAGGCCTCAACCAGCAGTCGGACATCCCCCGAAGGGTCCCAGATTGGAGAGGGTGCAGGCCAGGCTGAGGCCCCCCCCTCCTGTGCACGAATTTTGTGCACCAGGCCTCTAGTACGAAGATAATTATTCTTTTTATTCTCATGTTTTTAAACAACTCTAAAGTACTCTTCCCAACTCTTTAAAGTGTTTCCTATTGTCTCACTTTTTTTTTTAAATTACTACAAACTGCCTTTCTCTAGCCTTGTTCAATAAGCATTAAATCCTACCAACACTCATTGCAGTCCTGTCAGATAAAGAGCTTCACAGATAAGAAAAAGCTAAAGGAGTTCATCACCACCAAACCAGCATTATATGAAATGCTGAAAGGTATTCTTTAAGAAGAGGAAGAAGAAAAAGGTAAAGATAAAAATTATGAAGAACAAATACATATCTATCAACAAGTGAATCTAAAAATGAAGTGAATAAAAAATCTGATGAACAGAGTGAACTGGTGAATATAATAGAATCAGGGGCATTGAAAGGGAGTGGACTGACTATTCTCAGGGGGGAAAGGTGTGTGGGGGGTGTGGGAAGAGACTGGACTAAAATCGTGCACCTATGGATGAGGACATTGGGAGGGGGCAAGGGCAGATGGTGGGGTGGGAACTGGGTGGAGGGGAGCTATGGGGGAAAAAAAAGAGGAACAACTGTAATAATCTGAACAATAAAGATTTATTAAAAAAAGAGAAATTACCAGAGTAAGTAGAAGGAAGGAAATAATAAATATCAGAGTGGAAATAAATGACATTGAGACAAAAAATACAAATGATCAATGAATCTGATAGCTGTTTCTTTCAAAAGATGAGGAAATTAATGAGAATTTCAAGAAATTTAGTGGGAACTACAAGAGCATGGCACTCAGCATGAGACTTTAGCTAGACTTCTCAAGAAACAAACAAAATAAATAAAATCAGAAATGAAAGAGGTGCAGTAACAACTGACATCACAGAAATGCAAAGGATTGTAAGAAAATACTATCAGCAACTGAATGCCGACAAAAAGGACAAAATGGACAAATTGGAGAAAAATACAATGTTTCAAAACTGAATCAGGAAGAATTAGAAAACATGAATAGGCCAATAACAACTAATAAAATTGAAGCAGTAATAAGAAATCTCCCAGCAAACAAAAGCCCTGGTCCAGATGGCTTCATAGCAGAAGCCATCTTTTTTATCAAACATTCAAAAAAGAACTAACACCTATCTTCCTCAAACTATTCCAAAAAATCCAAGAGGAACATTCCCAAGCTCTTTTTATGAGGCCAGCATTATCCTAATTCCAAAACCAGGTAAAGACAATACAAAGAAAATGAATTACAGGCCAATTCCTGATGAATCCCTGATGAATATTGATGCTAAATCCTCAACAAAATATTAGCAAATTGGATCCAGGAATATATTAAAAAGATTATACTAGTACACCCTGACCAAGTAGGATTTATTCCAGGAATGCACAGCTGGTACAATATTTGCAAATCAATAAATGTGATACATCACATAATCAAACTGAAAGACAAAAATCACATGATCATATCAATAGAAGCAAAAAGAAAAAAGCATTTGACAAAATCCAACACCCATTTTTAATAAAAACTTTCAGCAAAGTGGGAACAGAGGGATTGTACCTCAACATAAAAAAGGCCATATATGACAAACCTACAGCCAACATCATACTCAATGTGCAAAAACTAAAACCATTTCCCCTAAAAACAGGAACAAGACAGAGATGTCTGCTTTCACCACTCATATTCAACATAGTACTGGAAGTTCTAGGCACAGAGATCAGACAAGAACACATAAAAGGCATCTGAACTGGAAAGGATGAAGGCAAATTGTCATTATTTGTAGATGACATGATATTGTGAATAGAAAACCTTAAGGACTCCACCAAAAAAGTACTAAATTGAATAAATGCATTTGGCAATATAGCAGGATACAAAATTAACACCCAGAAATTGATGGCATTTTTATATACCAATAATGATCTCTCAGAAAGAGAAACAAACAAACAAAAAACCCAACAATCCCATTTACCATTGTACCCCCAAAATTAAAACACTTAGGAATAAGCTTAAACAAGGAGGTAAAAGACCTATACTCAGAAAATGACAAGATGATGAAAAAAGAGATAGAAAAATATATAAATAAGTGGAAGAATATGCCGTGTTCATGGATTGGTAGAATTAACATCAATATAAGGCCATACTACCCAAAGCAATAGATAGATTCAATGAAATCCCAATTAAAATACCAATAGCATATTTCACAGATCTAGAAGAAACACTACAAAAATTTATATGGAACCAAACAAGACCCCAAATAGCCCCAGCAATCTTGATAAGAAGAACAAAGTTGGAGGGATCACAATATCAGATACCAAGTTTTACTACAAAGCCACTGTAATCAAAAGAGCCAGGTAATGGCATAAGAACAGGCATATAGATCCATGGAACAGAACAGAGAACTCAGAATCATTATGTTCAATTAATATTTGGCAGTGGAGGTAAGAGCATACAAGGTAGTAAAAACAGTCTCTTCAATAAATGGTGTTGGGAAAATTGGACAGATACATGCAAAAAAATGAAACTAGACTACCAACTTAAGCCATACAAATGAATAAGGTAAAAATAGGCAAAAGACTTAAATGTAAGTCATCAAACCATAAAAATTGTGGAAGAAAACCTAAGTGGCAAAATATCAGACATCTTTCGGAGCAGAATTTTCACAGATACATTGCCTAAAACAAATTATCCTATCTAATAAAAGAGAAACATGGTAATTGGCGTACGACCGCTACACTTCCCATTGGCTAATCAGGTCAATATGCAAATTAACTGCCAGCCAAGATGGCGGCCGGCAGCCAGGCAGCTTGAAACTAACATGAGGCTCGCTTGCTTCAGTGATGGAGGACTCCAACGTTCCCCGCCTGCCTTCCCGGCCTCTGAGCCTGCAGTTTAAAAAGCATTGTAGAATAGACACATCTGCAAAGAAGATATACAGATGGCCAATAGACATTGAAGAGATGCTCAACATCACTATCAGAGAAATGCAAATTAAAACCACAATGAGATATCACCTCACACCTGTCAGAATAGCTATCATCAATAAAACAACAGCCCAGCCAGCATGGCTCAATGGTTAAGCCTCAACCTATGAGGTCACATTTCTATTCCTGGTCAGGCACATGCCCAGGTTGTGGGCTAGATCCCTAGTGTGGGGCATGCAGGAGGCAGCTGGTCAATGATCCTCTTCATTATTGATGTTTCTAGCTCTCTCTCTTCCTCTCTGAAATCAATAAAAACATATTTTTAAAATAAAGATAAAACAAGTGTTGGCAAGGATGTGGAGAATAGGGAATCCTCTTGCACTGTTAGAATGAAGACTGGTGCAGCCACGGTGGAAAACAGTTATGGAAATACCTCAAAAAATTAAAAATGGAACTGCCGCCCTAGCTGGTTTGGCTCAGTGGATAGAGTGTCAGCCTGCGGACTGAAGGGTCCCAGGTTTGATTCCGGCCAAGGGCACATGCCTGGGTTGCAGGCTTATCCCCAGTAGGAGACATGCAGGAGGCAGCCAATCAATGATTCTCTCTCATCATTGATGTTTCTATCTCTCCCTCTCTGAAATCAATAAAGATAATATATTTTTTAATGGAAAAAAAATAAAAAGCATTGTAACAAATATAGAAGCTAAACAAAACCCCAGAAACCTGCTTTCAGCGAGCCAGGATCTCAGAGCTGGAATTGATACAGAGTTTCGATTATAGAACCTAAACAAACCAGATACCTGCTTTCAGCAGCGGATGCCTAAGAGCTGGAGCCTCAGAGCTAAAGCTGGCCCAGAATAAAAAAAATAAAAATAAAAAAAGGAGCAGTTGGGAGCTTCAATCCCAGCCTGAAAACAGCCCTCAGCCCCTCACCCAGGCTGGTCACCCAGTGGGACCCCCACCCTAATCCAGGACACCCTTCAGGGCAAACCAGCCAGCCCCCACACGTGTACCAGGCCTCTATCCTATATAGTAAAAGGGTAATATGCCTCCCAGCACCAGGATCAGCGGAGCTGCGAGGCCTCCCAGCACCGGGATCAGCATGACAGGAAGCAGCGCCCAAACCCTCTGATCGCCCTGCAGCTCTGTGTGTGACAGAGGGTGGGGCCACAACCTCCCTATCTTCCCTGCTCTGTTCCTGACAGGGGAAGGCGCCCCAACCCCCTGATCGGCCCTGCTCTTTGCCTGATAGGGGGGAGCTCTCCAACCCCCTGATCACCCTGCGGCTCTGTGTGTGACAGGGTGTGGCGCCCCAACCCCTCCACCCCATGGGTCCTGCTCTGTGTGTGATGGGTAGAGCCATAACCTCCTCATCAGCCCTGCCCTGAGTGTGACAGTGGCGGTGCCCCAACCCCCTGATCGGCCCTGCTCTGTGGGTGATAGAGGGCGGTGCCCCAACCCCCCCCCCCACG
Organism: Myotis daubentonii; assembly: GCF_963259705.1. NCBI lineage: Eukaryota > Metazoa > Chordata > Mammalia > Chiroptera > Vespertilionidae > Myotis > Myotis daubentonii. The sequence goes on from NC_081861.1 coordinate 118,559,601, forward strand.
GGCCCTGCTCTGTGTGTGATGGGGTAGAGCCATAACCTTCCCATCGGCCCTGCCCTGAGTGTGAGAGTGGCGGCGCCCCAACCCCCTGATCGGCCCTGCTCTGTGGGTGACAGAGGGTGGCGCCCCAACCCCCTGATCCGCCTTGCTCTGTGTGTGACAGGGGGTGGTGCCCCAACTCCCCTATAGGTCCTACTCTGTGAGTAATGGGGGGAGCTCCTCAACCCCCTGATGGGCCCTGCTCTGTGCGTGACATGGGGGAGCTCCCCAACCCCCTGTTGGGACCTGCTCTGTGCGTGACAGGGGGGAGCTCCCCAACCCCCTGATTGGCCCTGCTCTGTGCATGACAGGGGGCAGCGTCCCAACCACATGATTGGCCCTGCTCTGTGAGTGACGGGGTGGCACCGCAACCTCCCCATCGACCCTGCCTTGAGTGTGACAGGGGGTGGTGCCCCAACCCCCCAATCGGCCCTACCCTGAGTGTGACCGAGGGTGGCATCGCAACCTCCCAATCCGCCCTGCTCTGTGCATGACAGGGGGCGGCGCCCCAACTCCCCAATCAGCCCTGCTCTAAGCCCGACCAGGGGCTGCACCTAGGGATTAGGCCTGCCCTCTGCCACCCGGGAGCAGGCCTAAGCCAGCAGGGCGTTATCTCCCGAGGGGTCCCAGACTGCGAGAGGGCACAGGCCGGGCTGAGGGACCCCCCTCTCCCCACCGAGTGCACAAATTTTTGTGCACCAGGCCTCTAGTCTCTATATATAAAAGCCTAAGTGACCATTACGACCAAACAACCAGAATGACTGGAATGACCTGTTGGCCAGTTGTTATGATGTGCACTGACCACCAGGGAACAAACGCTCAACAGAGGAACTGCCCCTTGGTGGTCAGTGTGCTCCCACAGCCAATCTCCTGCAGCCGGCCAATCACCCGGGTCCCTTCCCCCGGCCAGCCAGCCCCCTTATAGGCCTCGATCACCAGCCAGGCCAAGGGACCCCACCCATGCACGTATATGTGCACTGGGCTTCTCATGTCAAAATAAAAATGCTTCTGCACAGCAAAGGAAACCAACATCAAAATGAAAAGGGAGCCCACTGTATGGAAGAACATATATGCCAATGATACATCTGATAAGGGGTTAATTTCCAAAATATATAAAGTTCTCATACAACTCAACAAAAGGAAGACAATCTAATTAAAAGTGAGCAGAAGACCTGAATAGACACTTCTTCAAAGAGGACATACTAATGACCAAGAGACATGTGAAAAAGTGTTCAAAGTCACTAATCATCATAGAGATGCAAATTAAAATGCCAATGAGGTACCACTCACCTGCCAGAATGATTATCATCAATAAATCAACAAACAACAAATGCTGGTGAGAATGTGGAGAAAAATGAACTTTAGTACACTGTTGATGTTTCTCTTTCTCTCTCTCCCCACTCCCTTCCACTCTCTCTGAAAAGCAATAGAGAGAATATCCTCAGGTGTGGATTATCAAAAAAATGAGTTTGGTATCCATTGATTTATTTTACATTTATTTGCAGCTGATTCCTTTGTTAAATGAACTCTATAATTTTGACTAAATTTTTTTACAACAGATTACAGTTCTTTTCTTCACATTGCAAGGACAAGATTCAACTGAACAGCTAACTTAAATAATTAAAGAGGAAAATAGGTCAATGCCATGTATTAAATGACTAGCTCTGAGGATAGCTATATCAGCTATTGTGATTTTAGAGATGCTTCCCACAGATGTTAAGTTATTAAGCTATCTTCAGAGCTAGTCTTTTGCTTCATTTAAATGTATGGAATTGACCTCAAAGATTATCCTCATATTGAATTAAATATTAACTTTGTTCTGCTATACTTCAGATAGAAAATAACTTTTATTGATTTTAAAACTCTAATTACAATAGAGCTCCCCAACAATGTGTCCTTGGAATATGGTAATTATCCAGACAATCTTATCAACCGTGAGCTATACTACATTTGGACCCACTTAAAAATCACCCATTTGAAGTCATGCACCTCTTAATCCACCCCTTATAAAAGTGAACTAGCATAAAGAGTTAGTCTCTACATTCTCACCTCCCACTCTCAGACTTTTACTCTCTACTCTGAAAAGTTCTCATCAAGGTCGCCAGTGACCAATCTACTTGATATCAAGCCCTCTGATCAATTTTCAGTCTCCACCTTCCTTGACCTCTCAGCAACATTTGACACAGTTGATGATATTCTCTTCCTTGAAACTCTTTCTTCACTTGGGTTTCCAGATTTTCCTCCTACCTCACTGGCTTGCTTCCTTCTCAATTTCATTTACTAACCCATTGTCCTCTTCCTGACCTCTAAATAATAGAGTGCCCTAGAGCATTGCCTTTGTCCTTCTTTTTTAAAAATCCTCATCTGAAGATATTTTTCCATTGATTTTTAGAGAATGTGGAAAGAAAGGAGGAGGGAGAGAGGGAGGAGGAAGAGAGGGAGAGAGGGAGAGAGAGAGAGAGAGAGAGAGAGAGAGAGAGAGAGAGAGAGAGAACATCGATGTGAGAGACACATTGATTGGTTACCTCCCACATGCGCCTTGACCTGGGCTGGGGATTGAGCCTTCAACCAAGGTACTTACCCTTGACTGGGAATCAAACCATTCAGTCCAAGGGCTGACTATCCACTGAGCCAAACCTGCTAGGGCTGTTCCTCTTTTTCACCCACATTCTAGCCCCAGATTATCTCACCCATTCTTGTGATTTTTAAATACTATATAGATGGTGATGACTCCAGAATTTATATCTCCTGCCCTGATATCTTTCCTGAATACCATATACATATATGGAACTGTCTGCTTTATCTTTCTACTTGGATTAAGAAGTATAACTTTTAATTTCTCTCCCAAACCTACTGCTTCCTCAGAGTTTCCTACCTTATTATATAGTATCATTACTTACCCATTTGCTCAGACTTAAAATTTAGGAATCATCTTCAGTTCTTCCCTTTTGCTTACACACTTTTTCCAGTTTATTATCAAGTCCCATTGTCTCTTTTTTCAAAATAAACCCTCAATCTGGCCACTTCTCATTGCTTTCACTGCATTGAGATAAGACCTTTACAGTGCTTAGCACAGAACTTGGAAAATATTTCTTTTTCTTAGATTCCTTATCCAAACCCATCAGCAAATCCTGTCAACTTTACTTGAGAATATATCCTGAATATCATTGTTTCTCACAACTATCACAGCTAGCACCTTAGCCAAAGTTATCCTCATTTCCATAACTTCCTAACTGGTCCCCCAGCTCCACTTGCCTTCATACAGTACAATGTCAAAAACATAAGTCAGAAGAATTATTTCCTTATTTAGAGCTCTTCATTGGTTATCCAATATACCTAAAATAAAATCCAAAGTTTCCACTATGACTTGCAAAACTCCACATGATCTGGGCAATGTCTATTTCCTTGAGTGTTTCTCTTACTACTCTCCCTTTCACTCTCTTTTCCTGACCTTGCAACTCCCGCAAAGCCTAAAATGTTGACTATCCACCACTTCACAGAAAAATATTTCCAATTCTTGCTCTGGGGTAAATACTCAGGAATGATATAGCTGGGTCATATGGTAGCTGTTTGTTTAACTTTTAAGAAATTGTTCTGAGTGGCTATAACATTTTGTATTTCCATCAAGAGTATGTGAGAGTTCTGGTTGCTTTGCATCCTCATCAGCATTTGATAATGTCAATATTTTTTATTTCAGCCATTCCAATAGTTGTGTAATGGTATCTCACGGTTATAATTTGCATTTACCTAATGACTAACGACATTGTACATCTTTTCTTATGCTTATTTGCTGTCTTACACATTCCTTGGTGAAGTGTCTGCTCAAGTTCTTTGCCCATTTTTAATTAGATTGTACTGCTGGGGTCCAACCCCAGCGGGTCCAGGGGTCCCCAAAGGTGTGGACGGAGTCGGCGAAGAAGGAATGACACGGAGACAGCGTTCAGTAGATCAGCAGCCTAGCCAGGATCTCGAGCCAAGTTCTGGTCTCGGTCTCCAGAGAGGTTCTGCTTAGGATCTCCAGCCAGGTTCTGTCCAGGTTCTCCAGGCAGGTCCAGTCACCAGGTTCTAGTCAGGCTCTCCTGCCAATCTCCACAGTCAGGTTCAGTCCAGGATCCCCTGCCATGCTCTCTCGCCAGGCCCCGCCTCCAGGCTCCGAGGCCAGTCCCTGTCCAGGATCCTCCGGCATGCTCTCACCAGCGAAGTTCTTCTGTCCCTAGAGAACGTTCTGTGTAGGTTCTGTGCCTAGGCTCTGTCTCTCTTGGTCCTGTCTTCCAAGCCCTGTGTGCTTAGTTCTGTGTTCTGAGTTCTGTCTTCATGAGTTCTGTCTCTCTCTGTCTGGTTACATCTGTATTTATACCAGTTGATTCAATCCTATCAATCTCTATTACAAAGGTTAGGGTGTTTCTTATCTCAATTCCAGGGAGTAAAGATTATGTAGCTTAAGCATGATTGTTCATAGTTAAAGTGATTAATTACCCGCCTGGCACTTAGTTGAGGGGTTTTATTCCCTCCCTAACTTCAGGGGAAAATCCCTACCTGGGGATTCAACCTTTCTCGGAGAGGTGACCTTGGTTAAAACACAGCGCCAAGAAGGTGAGCAAACATATTAAGAACTGTATGCCATATATGCCAGGTCCCTTGAAACAGCAAGGATGGACCGGCTCCCGGCATTGTACATTTTCTTATTGCTGAGTTTCGAGACTTCTATGTAGGTTCTGGATACATGTCCTCTGTCAGACATAAGATTTCCAAATACGGCCTCCCAGTCTATAACTTATCTTTTTTTCTCTTAACAGTGCCTTTCACAGAGCAAAATTTAAAAAATTTGATAAACTTAAATTCATCAATTTTCTTATTTTATGGATTGTATTTTTGGTTTCATGTCTAAGGAACTCTTCACTTCTGTCACAAAAATTTCTAATATGTTTTCTTCTAAAAGTTTTATAATTTTATGTTTATATTTAAATCTATGATCTTTTTAAAATAATCCTTATATAAAATGCAAGGTAGGGTAAAGTTAAATTTTTTATGCGTATGGATGATTAATTTTCCCAAAACCATTTGTTGAAAAGACTATCTTTTCTCCATTGGGTTCCTTTTACACTTTTGTAAAAACTAAATAGACAAACTTGTCTTTTTCTGGACTCTCTATTCTGCCTAGTGTTCTATGTGTCTATCTTCTAATACTACACTTTCTTGATGATTGTAGCTATATAGTAAGCTTTAATACCAATTATAATGATTCCTCTCATTTTATGTCTTTATCAAAATTGTTTTAGTTATTCTACTTCATTTTTTCTTCCATATAAATTTTAAAATAAGTTTGCCTATGTATACAAAAATACTGTTGGAATTTATATTGGTATTATTTTAAAACTATTGAGCAATTTGGACAGAATTAACACCCTTAATATACTGTTTTCTAATCCATTCAAACAGTATGTCTTTCCATGGAGTTAGGCCTTCTCTCATTTATTTCTCATCTTTTTGTGATTTCCAAAAATACAGATTATATACATGTTTTTGGATTAATTTAATAGTTATAGGGCTATTCGGGTTTTATAGTTTATATTGGGTGAGTTTTGGTGGTTCATGGTTTTCAAGGAATTGATCTAGTTTATCTAAATTGTTCAATATATGTGCATAGAGTTGTTAATAATATTCTCTTATCATCCTCATGTCTATAGGGTTTTTAATGATAGCCTCTTTTTCATTTCTGATATTGGTAATTTTTGTCTTATCTCTTCTCCCTCCCAGATATTTAGTATTTCTGTTGTTCTTTCTTCATTCCTGAGGTTCCAAATTTCCTTTGGTATAGTTTCCCTTCCATCTAAAGAACTTTAACAATTCTTTTAACGCCAGTCTTTTGACTCTAAATTACTTTAGTTTTCCTTCAACTGAGAATGTCTTTATTTCAACTTTATTTTTTAAATTAAATTTATTGGGGTTTCATTTGTTAATACACTCTAGAAGTTTTAAGTGTACAATTCTATACTACATCATCTGTATATTGCATTGTGTGCTCACCATCTAAAGTCTAGCCTCCCTCTGTCTTGAAGGATATTTTCTCTTGAAGGATAGATTTCTGAATTGACAGTTCTTTTCTTCCAGCACTTTAAAAATGTTTACCTACCTTTTCTGGTCACTATAGTTTCTGATGATAAATCCATTGCCATTTAAATAATTGCTGTAATGCATCATTTTTCTTTGGCTGCTTTCAAGATTTTTCTTTGTTTTACTTTTTAACAGTTTGATAATCATGTTTCTATACTTGAATATTTTGGGCTTATTCTGGTTGAGGTTGATTCAGTTTCTTGAATGTATAGTCCATTATAGAATTGAGGAAGTTTTTGACCATTATTTTTTCAAGTATTTTCCAGCACCACACTCTTTCTTTTAGCATTCCAACGACATGAATGTTAATCTTTTATTGTAATTTCATGGGTCCCTGTGGTTATTTATTTATTTATTTATTTATTTAGTGAATCCTTACCTGAGGATATTTTTCCATTGCTTTTCAGAGAGAGTGGAGGGCACAGGGAAGGGAGAGAGTGGGGGGGAAGAGAGAGAGAGAGCAAGAGAGAGATCATCTATGTTAGAGAGACACATCAATTGGTTGCCTCCCTCATGGGCCCGGACCAGGGCAGGAAGTGAACCTGCAACTCAGGTACATGCCCTTGACCAGGAATCGAACCTGAGACCATTTGGTGCCTGGGCCAACGCTTTAACCACTGAGCAATACTGGCCAGGGCTATTTATGTTTTTTTCCAAAATTTTCTATTTATTATTCATACTTGATAATTTCTATTGATATAGCTTCACATTCACTAACATTTTCCTGTGTCACTTCCATTCTCCTACTGAGTATAACAAGCGAGGTTTTCAAATTTCAGTTGCATTTTTCAGTCTTAATTTTCATTTGGTTCTTTTACATATATTATATTTCTTTGCAGATACTTTTAATTTTAACTTGCATTTCAGGAGTGCTTGTGATTGCTCTTTCTAGCATTTTTATCATAACTGCTTTAAAGTCTGTGTCAGAAAATTCCATTATCTCTGTCAACTTGTTGGTACCTGTTAATTGTCTTTTTCCATGTCAGTTGAGATTTCTGGGGATCTTCATATGTTAAGTTTGGATTGTTTACTGGACATTTTGAATATTATATTGTGAGTCTGGGTCTTATTTAAATTCTTTAGAGGATGTTGATATTTTTAATAGGTAGTTGAATAGGTCAGGATACTTTTGTGATAGCATATACTTGACCTGATTTGATTCAGGCTGCAAATTTCAACCTACTCTTCTGTGGGTTGTGATACCAATGTCAATTCAGTTGTTGAAGGCTTTGCAGGCTGTTTGGAACTGTCCCTCATGTACCACCCAGTGGTCAGTCTTGGAACTGGGTGAAGATCTACCTGGTAGCTCATTCTGTAAGGTCTCTAGTAACTAAGATCAGATCCATCCATGGTTTGGGTGAACCTAGGAGTGCAAAAACAGCTTTATCAAATCTCTTTTTTTGGTGTGTGTTTCTGCTCTTAATTTAATTTTTTTTTACTAAAATATGCCTTGCTTTTATTGTTTGGACATATGTCTGCACAATATTTATTTTCACTAAAGTTTACATGAGATTTTAATGGACGATGTGAAAACTGCTTTTTCTAGGACATATTGACAATCAAGATATTGGCTTCAGAGCTCCCAATGGGATTTACTTAACATTCTCACATTCAGTTCCTGGATAAATCAATTTAGAGAGCATATGATTTTCTTATATTGGGAGCATGGAATTGTTTGAACATCTCTGGGTATTAGCATTACTGTGAAAAATACTAATTAAAGACTCAAATGGCATTATTCCTACTTTTAAGACATAAAATCACATTGTTGCAAAGAAGGTATGATGCTGGGAACAGAGAAAGTAACTTATTTAATTGATCTGAAGACACCAAAGAAAAAATGTCTTTGATAAGACAAACTCTTTCTGTAGGTTGCTTAAGAAATCTCATATATCATAGAATTTTATGTTTTAATTACTGCTGGAGAAGCAGAGGGGAGAATTTCTCAGGATAGCTGAAATAAAAATCTCTTCCCACATTCTTTGTAGCCTCCCTATATTCCTATGTGTATATGGAGGGTGGTGAGCATCTCATCAGAGAAATACAGAATTAAGGAGATGATAATTTTCTTCCTCACATCCTATAGGGCTTGCTTTTTATAATCTGAATTAATAAATTTTTATTATAACCCAGAAAAATATGGGAAAAAAATTGTGTAAGTTATCTGTTGGCTGCAACTTACAGAGATGTCTTTCTTTGAACTGATCTTTTGTGCTGTCTCTGAAAAATGATGCAATAGTGCTTGTATTTTGATAAATTTTTAAACTGCCCTTTTCATCTCTCCTTTTTTCTTCAGTGCCTAAACACTGTGATTCTTTACATTTGCATATGTAGTTGACTTTATTTCTATCAAATGTGTGAAATTGATATAGAAATGCTAGAGGCCTGGTGCATGACATTCATGCACTGGTGGGGGGTTTCCCTCAGCCTGGCCTGCACCCTCTTGCAGTCTGGGACCCCTCAGGGGATGTCCGACTGCCAGCTTAGGCCTGCTTCTTGCTGGCAGTTGGACATCCGCCAAGGGGTCCTTAGAGACTCTCCCACCTCCATTGTACTCACCAGCTGTGAGCCCAGCTTCTGGCTAAGCAGCACTCCCCCTGTTGGAGCACACTGACCACCAGGAGGCAGCTCCTGTGTTCAGCGTCTACCCCCTGGTGGTCAGTGCGCATCATAGCAACTGGTTGTTCCACTGTTAGGTCGATTTACATATTAGCCTTTTATTATAGACTAGAGGCCCGGTGCACAAAAATTTGTGCACTCGGGGGGGGGGGCTTAGCCCGGCCTGTGCCCTCTTGCAGTCTGGGACCCCTTGGGAGATAACGACCTGCTGGCTTAGGCCTGCTCCCGGGTGGCAGAGGGCAGGTCCAATCCCTAGGTGCAGCCCCTGGTCGGGCTCAGAGCAGGGCCCATTGGGGAGTTGGGGCACCGCCCCCTGTCATGCACAGAGCAGGGCAGATTGGGAGGTTGCGATGCCACCCTCAGTCACGCTCAGGTTAGGGCCGATTGGGGGGTTGGGGCACCGCCCCATCACACTCAAGGCAGGGTCGATGGGGAGGTTTTGGCGCCACCCCCTGTCATGCACAGAGCAGGGCCAATCAGGGGGTTGGGGCTCTGTACCCTGTCATGCACAGAGCAGGGCCAATCAGGGGGTTGGGGCTCCTGATTTTGAGAAATGTGAAATCAAAATGTGCGGGACACTTGTTATCAAGACATTGAAGCAAGTTGACAAGGCAGACAGGCGCTGCCCCTGTCACGCTGATCCTGGTGCCGGGAGGCATATTACCCTTTTACTATATAGGATAGAGGCCTGGTGCATGGGTGGGGCTGGCTGGTTTGCCCTGAAGGGTGTCCTGGATCAGGGTGGGGGTCCCCACTGGGGTGCCTGGCCAGCCTGGGTGAGGGGATGATGGCTGTTTGCAGCTGGTCACACACCCTTCAGGGTGGGGGTCCCCACTGGGATGTCACGCACAGAGCAGGGTCAATCAAGGGGTTGGGCAGCTCCCCCCTGTCATGCACAGAGCAGGTTCGATCAGGGGGTTGAGCAGCTCCCCCCTGTCACTCACAGAGTAAGGCTGATAGGGGAGTTGGGGCACAGCCCCCTGTCACACTCAGGGCAGGGCAGATCAGGGTGTTGGGGCGCCGCCCTCTATCACCCACAGAGCAGGGCAATCAGGGGGTTTGGGCGCTGCCCCCTGTCACGCTGATCCTGGTGCCGGGAGGCCTCTCGGCTCCGCTGATCCCGGTGCTGGGAGGCATATTACCCTTTTACTGTATAGGATAGAGGCCTGGTGCATGGGTGGGGCTGCCTGGTTTGCCCTGAAGGGTGTCCTGGATCAGGGTGGGGGTCCTCACTGGGGTGCCTGGCCAGCCTGGGTGAGGGGATGATGGCTGTTTGCAGCTGGTCACGCACCCTTCAGGGTGAGGGTCCCCACTGGGGTGCCTGGCCAGTCTGGGTGAGGGGCTGAGGGCTGTTTTCAGGCCAACTGAAGCTCCCAACTGCTCCTTTTCTTTTTTTTAAATTCTGGGCCAGCTTTAGCTCTGGCTCCAGCTCTGAGTCTTCTGCTGCTGAAAGCAGGCATCTGTTTTGTATCGGTTCTATAATCGAAACAATGTATAACTCCAGCTCTGAGATCCCGGCTCACTGAAAGCAGGTTTCTGGGGATTTGTTTAGCTTCTATATTTGTTACAATGTTTCTTAAACTGCAGGCTCAGAGGCCTGCAGTGGCAGGCGGGGAACGTTGGAGTCCTCCGTCACTGAAGCAAGCAAGCCTCATGTTAGTTTCAAGCTGCCTGGCTGCCGGCCGCCATCTTGGCTGGCAGTTAATTTGCATATCTTGCTGATTAGCCAATGGGAAGGGTAGTGGTTGTACGCCAATTACCATGATTCTCTTTTATTAGATAGGAAGATTAGTTTACTTTTACAAAAAATCTGTCAATATTCTGAAAATAAAGTGTGCTGGGATGTGATGCTGAAATGAACTATCTTATTTAAGCATTAAGCTGAGCAGCAGAAGATTTAGATTTTGATGCCAATTATACCATTATCCTATCTAATAAAAGAGAAAAATGGTAATTGGCGTACAACGATACCCTTTTCATTGGCTAATCAGGGCTATATGCAAATTAACTGCCAACTATGATTGGCAGTTAACTGCCAACTAAGATTGGCAGTTAACTGCCAACAAGATGGCGGTTAATTTGCATATGTAGGCACAATGCAGGGAGGCGAAAGGGAAAGCAGGAAGAAGCCCCCTGCCACTGACAGTGATCGGAAACCCAGGGGGGAGCTAAGAGCTGGGGGGCAGGGCAAAGGCGGCCGCAGGGGCCGCCTTTGCCCTGCCCCCCAGCCATGATCAGAGAATCAGGCACCTTTTCCGCCCTGGCCAGTGATAGCAGGAAGTAGGGGTGGAGCCAGCAATGGGAGCTGGGCACGGTTGAAGCTGGCAGTCCCGGGAGCTAGAGGTCCCTTGCCTGGGCCTAAAGCGGAGCCCACTATCGCAGGGCCGCTGCAGCTGCGGGTCCCCGCTGCCCGAGCCGGACATCTCAGCCAGAGGCGTTAGGCCTGTGCAGGGGCGGAGCCTGCAACCGCGGGGAGCTGGGGGTCCCCTGCCCAGGCCTGACACCTCTGCTGGAGGCCTCAGGCCTGGGCAAGGGGCCGATCCGGTGATTGGTGATCGGAGGGTGATGAGGGTCAACTCCTCTGGCCAAGGCATCAGGCCTGGGTGGGGGGCGGAGCCGGGGATTGGGGGGATATGATGGTCCCCTTGCCCAGGCCTGAAGCCTGGGTCAGAGGCATCAGGCTTGGGCGGGGGGTGGAGCAAGCGATCAGAGGGAGATGGGGGTCCCCTGCCCAGGCATGATTCCTGGGCCAGAGGCCTCAGGCCTGAGCGGGGGCCAGAGCCAGTGATCAGGGGGAGATGGGGATACCCTGTCCAAGCCTGACACCTCTGGCAGAGGCGTCAGGCCTGGACAAGGGGCCGATCAGGCGATCGGAGGGTGATGGGGGTCTACACTCTGGTCGAGGCATCAGGCCTGGGCAAGGGGCCAATCCTGCGATTGGAGGGTGATGGGGGTCAACGCCTAAAGGCTCCCAGTATGTGAGAGGGGGAAGGCTGGGCTGAGGGACACTCCCCCCCACACACACCCAGTGCACGAATTTCGTGCACCGGGCCCCTAGTCTATATATAAAAGCCTAAGCGACCATCATGACCGGATGACTAGCAGGGAGTTATGACATGTGTTGATCACCACGGGGCAGACTGTCAATGCAGGAGCTTCCCCCTGGTGGTCAGTGCCCTCCCACAGCCAACCTCCTGCAGCCAACCAACCTCTTGTGGTCCCTCCCCCCAGCCAGCCAGCCTTGATTGGCCATGATAGGCTCCAATCAGGACTGGGTGAGATGGCTCCTGATCGGCCAGGAGGGACCCCACCCATGCATGAATTCGTGCATTGGGCCTCTAGTATTGGATAAAAAAGTTGACCTTTCTGAATCTCCATTTCTTTATCTATGAACAATGTATGTTAAAGTAGGTGATACAAAATTGTCACAGAATCCTCAATTTCTGTGACTCCATCACTTTCCTTTGAGGGTAAACGTGGAAACTAAACCCTATATTCTGTAAGGAACAGTCATCTTAGTTTGCATGACACAATTCCTTTGACTTTTCACAGAAGTTTTATCTGCATTACCTCTTTACATCACTACCATAGAGTGGTAAGCAAGGTAGAAAAATATTATTATTCATAGGAAAAAAAAGAAGTGCAGAAACTGAGATCAATTATATGAGCAATCCAAGGCCACATAACAAATTCCAACCAGAGCTGGATGCCATGGGTATTATAACAAAGATTTTCCAAATTATAATGCCTATGGCTTCCCACTGAATTTGCTATTGCTTGAGACAAAAATACAATTTCTCTTTAATCAGTTTTGCATTTAGAACTCACTAGCTAGCATTTACTAACTCCCTTTAGAGGACTTAGAGAGCTGTTAGTGCTGAGAAAGTGTTAAGGAAGCAGAGTATTTGTAAACTGGATCTGCCTGGATTTGGGTGATTGGTTCATTCATTGTTGGCTTCAGGGTTTCAGAGACATCATCAGCCTGTGAGAAGTCCTAATGACTGATAGCCCCCATACATTTTAATACATGCTTCTTAGTTAATACTAATGATTTTTAAGTGTATATTTATGGCTAGCATTTCTGAAGAATCTTTTTTTCCGTTTTTATTGTTTAAAGTATTACATATAGTATTACATATGTCTCCTTTTCCCTCCATTGACCTCTCCCCGGCCACCCCCACCCCCCAGCACATGCCCTCATCCCCCTGGTGTTTGTGTCCATGGGTTATACTTATATGCATGCATACAAGTCCTTTGGTTGATCTCTTACCCCCCCCCCCCGCCCCAATCCCTCTCCTGCCTTCCCTCTGAAGTTTGATGGTCTGTTTGATGCTTCTCTGTTTCTGGATCTATTTTTGTTCAACAGTTAATGTTGTTCATGATATTCCACAAATGGAGGGAGGTTGAAAGTACGTGTCTGGAAGTTAGACAAGATATTTGTGTGGGATATAAAGATCTTGGAATAAACAATATGCAAGAATTAATTCATGGAAAATATATGAAGTTTAGAAGTGTGTCACATTTGACATTGTCTGAGGGAAGGCAGGGGAGGGTGGGTGGGTGGATAGAGATCAAACAATGAACTTCTACGTATATATGCATAAGCCATGGACCCAGACAATAGGATGGTGAAGGCCTGGGGTGGGGTGCGGGGCAGGCTAGAAGAGGTCAATGGGGGAAAAGGAGGGGGTATATGTAATACTTTCAACAATAAAGCTTTAAAAAGATGGAGATTATAGTGAAAAATTGTTCTTAGGCAAGAGTGGAGGGAGTTAAGCCTATAAAGAAGTCTGATACAGAGTAGCTAGAGAGGCAAGGGAATGACGTCACTCCATGTGGTGGAGAAGAGGTTTCAAAGGGAGAGAAAATGACATTGTTAAATGTTGTAGAAAGGCTATTTGACAATTGGTGAAACATTTATTTAGTTTTAGCAACTAGAAGGTCACTGGGAACCTCTGCAATAGCAGTTTCAATAAAGAAGAGTTGTCATAAGTCAGACTGTAAGATATTGAGGAAGTGAAGTCATGGCTTGTAAACTACTGTTAACTATAGGGTGTCCCCGAAAATGTATACAGCACACCTTGAATAATTATAAAGGCAGTGTTTATTAAAATATATTTTATTTTCAAAATTGAGCTATTAGCTGTTAAAGTGTGTATACATTTTTGAGGAACCCTGTATTTTTGCAGTGAAGGGAAAGGAAAAGGGTAATATTGCCTTGAGAAAAATGTAGGGCCAAAAAAGAGATTGTTAATTGTTTTTTTATTTCTTTGTTTTAAAGATGGAAGATATAAATAATGTTTTAGAGATCAAAGTCATTCGAAGGAGCAGTGCATTAATGAAGTAAGAGTACTAAAGAAGAAGGAAACTATGAAATCCATAGCACAAGGGCTTGGATTAGATTGGAGAAGGGGAGCCCTAGCTGGTTTTGCTCAGTGGATAGAACGTTGGCTTGGGGACCGAAGGGTCCCAGGTTCAGGTTCGATTCCGGTCAAGGGCATGTACCTGGGTTGCAGGCTCCTCCCCAGCGAGGGCCCTGGTCGGGGCTCATACAGGAGGCAACCAATCAATGTATTTCTCTCACATCGATGTTTCCCTCTGTCTTTCCCTCTCTCTTCCACTCTCTCTGAAAATCAATGGGAAAATATCCTTGGGTGAGGATTAAAAAAAGAAAAAGAAAAAGATTGGGGAAGAGGAGAAACACCTCATAACCTGAAGCTGCAGGGAAGATGCAAGTTTGATACAGATGCAGGAGAAGTGGACACATTTGTCAAAGGAAAAATAACAAAGTTGTGGGAGGCCATCTATTTTGTATTCATTACCGTCTGTGAAAGTGGAGGAGCAGGCTGGAAGAGATGGTCTGCCTTGTCAACTTGCTTCAATGTCTTGATAGCAAGTGTCCCGCACATTTTGATTTCACATTTCTCAAAATCTAAACTAAAGCTTCACTAAGCTCTTCCAGAGAAGAGACGCATCATGGATTCTTATTACATAATAGTAAAACAAAACGAAAACAAAACAAAAAAAACCACACACGAAAAAACCAAGATAGGAAATATTTAGAAAAAACAAACCTTCCTGTAGCTTTGAACTTTGGAGGAATCTCAGCTGTATTAGGTTTAGAGACATTATTTAGCTAGGGATGGGGCATGGCACTGTAATGAAGACATTCATGCTGGCAGGCTATTGGCATCAGAAACACCTGCCAACAAACCTTTAATCTTAGGACTAAAGTTCAGATATTGGTCAAGGCTGGAGAAACTCAGCAAAAACAGAGGACTTCGGTGCTGGGAATGTTAACAAGGGAGCAGGATACAGTTACCACGGTGGTTGAATAACAAAGATAATGAATTGTTTCCAGAAAAATAAAAAAATCCAGTGACCAGGACATAGCCAGAGTTAGAACTGGTGACTTGGTGTTGAATATGAAAGCACTAGTAGAGCTTATTAAATACTTTAAAACTACCATCTGACAGTTCTTCCTCATGGCTACACATTGGAATCATCCAGGGAGCTTTGAAAAACCACTGAATCCTAGATGTCACTCCTGGAGAGTCTCATGTAATTGGCCTGAGGAGAGGCCTGGACACCAGGATTTTTACAAGCCTCCTTAGACAATTCTAATGGGTAGCAAAATTCAGAATCATGACTCAAACCAGAATCTGTCCCAGAGGTAGAAATGAGACTGGAGGGATCTGAATGTCCTTATAATTTTAAATTGACTGGATAAATACTAACTTCATAATTTCTCTGCATCACTTGCCCCCAGCTGCATATTTTTGGCTTTCTGGGAATCTCCAAAATATGTAGGCTAAAAAAAAATTGCCTATGTCTTTAAAAATTTTTTTACATTACAGTTTACATTCAATATTATTTTGTATTAGTTTCAGATGCACAGCATAGTGGTTTAGACAATCATATACTTTACGAAGTGTTCTCCCTAATATTTCCAGTACCCAACTGGTACCATGCATAGTTATTACAATACTAGAGGCCCAATGCATGAAATTCGTGCAAGAGTAGGCCTTCCTTCCCCTGGCTGCCAGCACTGGCTTCCCTCTGGCACCCGGAACCCGGGCTTCCCTCACAGCCCCAGATTCGTCCAAAAGGTCGTCCGAAAGGACGTCTGGTCTAATTAGCATATTATGCTTTTATTATTATAGATTATTGACTATATTTTCTACTAGTATGCTGTACTTTACATCCCCATGGCTAATAGAAAGTTCCTAACTTCCTATTACTCTTCAGCCCCCTCTCCTGTGATCCCACAAATTATCACTTGATATGCTTTTTGAAACTTTATCCAGAATATTTTTTCTCTCCATTTCCACCATGATTCACTCTTCCTACACCAAAAGTAATTCCAAAGCTGATTAGCTATTGCATCAATTATGTTAATAGTTCCACATCTGGTTGCACTGCCCTCCAGTATTTATCCCCCAAACAATTTTATACGCATCTTCCTAATACTCTGATCCTCATATTATTCAATTGCTCAGTTAGCCTCAAGAATTTCATCATCTATCAAAAAATATTCACATTGGCATTCAAGGCCTCTGTAGTAAACTCTGTTGATGCCC
Organism: Myotis daubentonii; assembly: GCF_963259705.1. NCBI lineage: Eukaryota > Metazoa > Chordata > Mammalia > Chiroptera > Vespertilionidae > Myotis > Myotis daubentonii. Next base: position 118,575,950 of record NC_081861.1, read on the forward strand.
CTTCCCATATACTCTCAGCTCTCATGAGTTCACATGAAGCTGCAGGTGGAGACAGTGCCCAGCCTGTTGTCAAATTTATATCTTGAGCCTCCTGTGTTTTTCCTCCTTTATGTGAAGGATTTCCCCAGAAACCTGGGAATTTGACTAGCTGTATGCAATAGCAACTCAGAAGTATGGTGGTGTAGTAACCCTTATTCTTCAACCTTCAACCAATGGGGAATGAGACTTCAAAGGTGAATACCCCATCTCCCCCTTGCTTCAGTGGAATAACTTTGCACTGTGTTCCATATTGGTTACCAGGGTATTCTCTAAAGGGATTGGGCCCCAGTTGCCCACAGAGGTAACTTGCTCATCAATGAACCCTTTTGGGGGATCTCCCTTCACTGTCTCACTTTCTCATTTACTCTTCTTTAGAGTAATTTCTAAATAAGCCACCTGCATGCACCCAAGTTCTTGTTGCAGAATCGACTTTGAAGGGGATCCAAACTAAAACGACCTTGCCACTCTATCTGATCCAAATTAACCTTCAGACCACTCCACAACAAACTGGAAAACTTGAAATTCCCAGAGAATTTTCTCATCCCCATCAATTATTTAATTCACACCCTTCCTTTCCTTAGAAAATTCCTGCTGCCCATTAAAAGAGTATCCACGTTCCTTAACACCTAGCTCACATTCAGCCTCCGTGAAATCATGTCCGGTGTTCCTAACTGTGGGTTGTCTGAACTCTCACAGCTCTTGTGTATTTCTCTTTTATTGGACATACCACTGGGAAGCTGTCTAATCTCCTACCACCAGTATGTATGTCTCTCCTATCAATTTACACACACACACACACACACACACACACACACACACACACACAATTCATACATGGAATTACAATATGAATGTGTTTTTCAAACTGTGGATATAGGCTTGAGTCAAAACAAAGCTTTTCCTACTATTTCAACAAGCAGGTGTGAGGAAAAAAATGATTTAAAAAATGAAATAAAACAGATACAAACTACTACGTATTGTTCTGCAGAGCAAAGACATGGCTTCTCAAGATGGAAAAATGACAAAGGTTACCATCTATCCATAGACTTTCTTGTGTCCAGGGAAAACTTTATTCCTAAAATAAACACTAAGTTATAGGTTAATGGTTAATATGCTAACTAATAAAGATGAACACCATTTTATAATTCTAAATTTTGGTAGATACTTCTATATTTAAGAAATTTTAGCCCTAGCTGGTTTGGCTCAGTGCATAGAGTGTTGGCCTGTGAACTGAAAGATCTCAGGTTCGATTCTGGTCAAGGGCACATGCCCGGGTTGTGGGCTCAATCCCCAGTGGGGGACTTGCAGGAGGCAACCGATCCATGATTTTCTCTCATCATGGATGTTTCTCTCTCTCTCCCTCTTCCTTCCTCTCTGAAATCAATAAAAATATATTTAAAAAATAAATTTTGAGACAGATTGGTAGAAAAATAAAGCATGACCAAGCTATAATTTTAAGGCATTCAATAAATGGTGGGACATAATTTTACTAAATATATGTGGGAAATCACTTTTCCTTTGGAAAAAGAGGAGCATGGTTTTGTCTCTCAAGATTGATTATCCCTCAGCCTTTGGGAAAGCATTAAAATGACATACACACTTGCAGGTACAGTTAAGATCAACATTTCTCTCTTTCTTATCTTATAATATACTCAATCTTTTACATTGTGCTTTCAAAGTTCTTTTATAAATCGGATTAAATCTAACAAATTTTTATTGAGAGTCATATATAAAAGGCCTTGTGTTAAACTATGAGGAGGTACAAATGTGAATAAAACAATATCCTTGCCCTCAAGGAGTTTGCAGATATACTGGGAAAATTTATTTATAACCAAGATTTGCATGAAACTAGCCCTCTATTAGTGTGAAGGATTGAAAAATCCATGGCATAGCTGCTGGAGGCAAAACTTGATTAAATCTTCCTGTTTTATGTCCCCTAAGAGTCAATGCTCAAGACAGAGAAAAGGAGATCCTAGAGCTTTTACTTCCTACTCAATCTTTAAAAGAGAATTTGAATTGAACCCAAAGACTATAAATTACTCAAGCTTTTGGACTAAAGGGTACCCTTAAGGACTTAAACGTCATTTAAAACCAACAGAGCTTTTAATTATATAGGACACTCAACAGTAGTAGCTAGAGTATCTGCACTATAATTGTAAAAATCTGTCTGAAACTAAAAAACAAACAAAAAAACAGCTCCATTGCATTAAAATCGAAGAAAAGCAGCTTTGTTGTTAATCATGCTGGGAGGGTAGACACAAACAATAGTAGTTGCAAAATTAACAGAGGACAGTGGTTCACTGGAGACTATGTAACCAGAGACTCTCCCCACCCCCTGCCTCATTTTGAATGTTTGTTGCTTTCTTATCAACATCCCACTATTCCTACCTATTTCTGGGGATAACCAGTTTCTAAACTGCCATTGAATCATGACAACACCCAATTCTCAGTTAAAGCCTGCTTCCCCTGGTCAGACCTCAGAGACACAAACCAATTCAGAACTGCCCCCACTTCACTGAGATGCTCCATGGAATCCTCCCGGAGGAATCCAAATCTTACAAAAGATGCTTCTATTCTTCCCCTTGTTGGGAGCGGTAACCCACAGTCCCTCTGGGGTGCACCCCTCTCACTTCATTGTGGCAATAACTACGATTCTTGCAGACTGTGGGCTTGTCACTTGTGATCTTTGGGTCATTGAGCTTTAACAACATACATGTACATAAAGAATAACAAAAATCTAAGTAATAACACCAACAACATATCTCAACATATTATTCATAGTTGACTTGGGAGGTAAAACTTACTTATATTATTCAAAAACTTTGTGTGATTTATCTCTTATAATTGACTTCAAGGATGAGGGTTTTCTCTTTTTTGTGTGTGTGCCTCATCTCTGGTAGTTTATTAGTAGGCATTTTACATAAAAGAATGTACATCGTCACTATTATCCCATGTGTTTTTAAAGAACTATATATATATTTTAACTTATTTATTGTCTAAAGTTTTACATATATCTCCCTTTTTCTGATTGATTCCACCCCCCGCCCCCAGCCATTCCCACCCTGGGCAAGCTCCCACTGCCCCAGTGTCTGTGTCCATTGGTTATGCTAATATGCATGCATACAAGTCCTTTGGTTGCTCTCTCACCATTTGTCTCTGGATCTATTTTTGTTCATCAAATTATGTTGATCATTATATCCCACATATGAGTGAGATCATGTGATATTTACCTTTCTCCGACTGGCTAATTTCACTGACTATATAATGCTCTCCAGTTCCATCCATGTTGTTGCAAATGGTAAGAATTCCTTCTTTTTTATAGTGGGGTAGTATTACATTGTGCAGATGTACCACAGGTTTTTAACCCACTCATCTGCTGATGGGCACTTAGGCTGTTTCCAGATCTTAGCTATGGTGAATTGTGCTGCTATGAACATATGGGTGCATATATCATTTCTGATTGGTGTTTCTGGTTTCTTGGGATATAGTCCTAGAAGTGGGATTACTGGGTCAAATGGGCGTTCCATTTTTAACTTTTTGAGGAAACTCCATACTGTTTTCCACAGTGGCTGCACCAGTCTGCATTCCCACCAGCAGTGCACGAGAGTTCCTTTTTCTCCACATCCTCACCAGCACTTGTCCTTTGTTGATTTGTTAATGATAGCCATTCTGACAGGTGTGGGGTTTTCTCTTTTTTCTTCCCTTCCTTCCTTCCTTCCTTCCTTCCTTCCTTCCTTCCTTCCTTCCTTCCTTCCTTCCTTCCTTCCTTCCTTCCTTCCTTCCTTCTTTCCTTCCTTCCTTTCTTTCCTCCCTCCCTAAATACATTGATATGGACCTGAATTGTGAAAATAACCAAATATTATTTGAAAATGTACTTGCTGTATACCCCCTTCCATCCTTGTAGATATTTATTTAAAACTCATTCTGATTTCTGTTAGAAAAAAACTTTTAATGTACATTTTAAAACATAATGGGGCTACATAAAAATAAAAAGCTTCTGCACAGCAAAAGAAACCATCAGCAAAATGAAAAGGGAGCCCACTGTATGGGAGAACATATTTGAAAATGATACATCTGATAAAGGATTAATATCCAAAATATATAAGGAACTCATACAACTTAGCAAAAGGAAGACAAACAATCCAATTAAAATATGGGCAAAGGAACTAAATAGACATTTCTCCAAAGTGGACGTACAGAAGGCAAAGAGACATGAAAAAATGCTCAAAGTCACTGATCATCAGAGGGATGCAAATGAAAATGAAAATGAGGTATCACCTCACACCTGTCAGAATGGCTACCATCAACAAATCAATAAATGACAAGTGCTGGCAAGGATGTGGAGAAAAGGGAACCCTAGTACATTGCTGGTGGGAATGCAGACTGGTGCAGCCATTATGGAAAACAGTATGGGAGCTTCCTCAAAAGATTAATTATGGAGCTGCCATTTGACCCAGTGATTCCACTTCTAGGAATATATCCTAAGGGACTCGAAACACCAGTCAGAAATAATCTATGCACTCCTATGTTATAGCAGTGCAATTTACAATAGCTAAGATCTGGAAACAGCCCAAGTGCCCATCAGTAGATGAGTGGATAAAAAAGCTGTGGTACATTTATACCATGGAATACTATGCAGCTGTGAAAAAGAAGGATCTCTTACACTTTGAGCAGCATGGAGAGACCTGGAGACTATTATGCTAAGCGAAATAAGCCAGTCAGAGAAAGACAAGTATCACATGATCTCATTCATAAGTGGAATCTAATGAACAAAATAAATTGTTAAACAAAATAGACCCAGAGACATAGAAGCATGGAACAGAATGTCAAGTCTCAGAGGGAAGCCAGGGTAGACACCCAGAAGAAGGGTTGCTTGGTCATATGGTAGCTCTATTCTTAATTTCTTGAGGAATCTCCATTCTCTTTTCCATAGTGGCTGTACCAGTTTACATTCCCACTATTAGTAAATGAGGGTTTCCTTTTCTCCAAAACATCTCCAACACAACATTACATGTCTTATTGATATCAGCCATCTAACAGGTGTGAGGTGGTGTCTCATTGTAGTTTTAATTGGTATTTCCCTAATAGCTAGTGAAATTGAGCATCTTTTTATCTGTTGGCCATTTGCATGTCTTCTTGGGAGAAGGATCTGCTCAGGTCCTCTTCCTATTTAAATGTAATTTTGTTGAGTTGTATGAGTTCGTGAAAATATATTTTGGATATTAACCCCTTATCAGAGGTGTTGTTTGCAAATATCTTCTCCCCATTCAGTTGGTTGTCTTTTTGTTTTATTGATGGTTTCTTTTGCTGTGCAGAAGCCTTTTAGTTTGATATAGTCCATTCATTTATTTGTGCTTTTACTTACCTTGCCTTTGAGGTCAAATTTATAAAATCCTCTTTAAAACCAAAGTCTGTAAGTTTAGTACCTATATTTTATATTATGTATTTGATTGTTTCAGATCTTATATTTAGGTATTTGATCCATTTGGAGTTAATTTTTGTGTATAGTGACAAATAGAGGTCTAGTTTCATTTTTTTTTTTGCAGGTGGGTTTCACACTTTCCCAGCACCATTTATTGAAAAGGCTTCCTTTTTTTTCCATTGTGTGCTTTTAGCTCCTTTGGAAAGAATTATGTGCAGATATGTGTGTGATTTTATTTCTGGCCTCCTAATTCTGTTCCATTGGTCTATGTGTCTGTCTTTCTGCCAATAATGAAACAAACTTAACCTTATCCAACTAAGGGTTTTACTATAATAATAGACATGGGAAAGAGACTGAAATCATTGTTTTTAAATAAAAATTGAAAAGTGAAAAAGAATACATATTTCAGAGAATATATATCCGAGGAAGTAACATGACCAGGCCCTGATAGATACACAGTAATTATCATGGAAAGGAAGGGGAAAGTACCAAATGCTGTGTTTAAACATAAGACACTATTTTACTGCTTTCTTAAGTACACATGCTCACTGAAGTTAATGAGAATTTTAAATTTTGCCAAACAAAATTGTAATAGCAGTCTACCTCAATAGAAAAAAATTCACTTTAGTCAGATAGGATTTATTGCCTTTCAAAATTCGAGTGGGACTATTGCCAACATATAAAAACCCTCCAGCTACCATGATACCAGTATCAAGATAAAGCACAGGAAGAATCCCCCAGAAAAAAATCCTAAATGCCTAAAGTATGTGCTCCTCAGTCTGATTGCTAGACATGCAAAAAACGTGACCAATTCTTTAATCTGTTCTGACAGATTGTATGTTGCAGGATAGTCACTATACATTTTTCTTTTATGTCTGCAAATGCAGGATAAGGGGGAATGGGGTTTCTTTTCCAATAAATACAAATTAATAAATTTGATACAGAAAGTGTGCATTGACTCAAATCTCCATAAATGGTGATGGTATTGTCAACTTACCCCACCTGTAATCTCTCACACTCTGTCCCAGCCACATTTGTTTTCTGTCAGTTCCTTGAACATGTCAAGATGTTTTCCCACCTGAGGCCTTTAGTTCAGCTGTCCCTTCTACCCAAAAGGCTCCCTTTCCCCCGGTAAATCCCTGTATCCTTCAGGGTCTGATTGAAGTATAACTTTCTTTTCTTTTTAAAATGTAGTTTTATTGATTTCAGAGAGTAAGGGAGAGGGAGAGAGATTGAAACATCAATGATGAGGGAGAATCACTGATTGGCTGCCTTCTGCACGCCCCCTACTGGGGATCAAGACTGCAACCCGGGCATGTGCCCTTGACCGAAATCGAACCCGGGACCCTTCAGTCCACAGGCTGACGCTCTATCCATTGAACCAAACCGGCTAGGGCTTAAGTACTAGTATGACTTTCAAAGAAAATGTTTCCTGACACTTGCTTTGAATGATACAATCCACAGAAAATGCTTAGCACAGTAAGTGGAATATACTAGGGGCTCAATAAAATTCTGTTTAATGAATAAATTACCATTGTTCAATAATGCAAAAAAAGTAAAAAATGCAGGATACATTGAAAATTACATTTTTATTTTTATTTTTTTTGCTTAATCTCTTCACCTTGACAGACAACAGTATGGTGATTACCAAGGGACAGGTAGGTAGAAGAGGGTTTGCGGGTGGGGTAAATGGTGATGGAAGGAGACATGACTTGGATGGTGAACACACAATACATTGTACAGATGATGTATCATGCATCTGAAACCTGTATAATTTTGTTAATCAGTGCCACCCTAGTAAATTCAATAAAAAGGAAACAATAAAGCAGTTCATATAAAGAAGTAATTATTTCTTTTTCTTTCTTCTTTTGTAGCAAGGTTTAACCTCCTCAGACTGAGTTGTTTGGGTTTTTTTTTTTTTTTGACAATTCAAACTGGCTTTATTGTGTTTTTACAATATGATACATTTTCACATTTCAAACTAATGCTTTCACTGTTTGTGATATCTCTGTGGAAAACTTCTCAGATCTCTAACACCGCACTCCTTTGTTGCTTCTTTCCCTCTGTTGATTTTGTTTAAGTTGTACTTTTTCTTTTTTTTCTTTATTGATTAAGGTATTACAGATGTACATATGTGCCCTTATCCCTACAATGCCCCTTGCTCCCCTGCTCGTGCCCTCACCCCCCACCCTCCAGTGTCTGTGTCCATTAGTTAGGCTTATATTCATGCATACAAGTCCTTTGGTTGATCTCTCCTCCTTCCCCTCACCCTCCACTGCCTTTCCTCTGAGGTTTGATGGTCTGATAGATGCTTCTCTGTCTCTGGATCTGTTTTTGATCATCAGTTTATGTTGTTCATTATAATCCACAAATGAGTGAGATCATGTGATATTTATCTTTCTCTGACTGACTCATTTCACTTAGCATAATGCTTTCCAGTTCCATCCATGCTGTTGTTGAAAATGGTAAGAATTCCTTCTTTTTCACAGCAGCTTAGTATTCCATTGTGTAGATGTACCACAGGTTTTTAACCCACTCATCTGCTGATGGGCACTTAGGCTGATTCAAAATCTTAGCTATTGTAAATTGTGCTGCTATGAACATAGGGATGCATACATCCTTTCTGATTGGTGTTTCTGGTTTCTTGGGTTATATTCCTAGAAGTGGGATCACAGGGTCAAATGGGAGTTCCATTTTCAGTTTTTTGAGGAAACTCCATACTGTTCTCCACAGTGGCTGCACCAGTCTGCATTCCCACCAGCAGTGCACACGTGTTCCTTTTTCTTCACACCCTCACCAGCACTTGTCAATTGTTGATTTGTTGATGATAGCCAGTCTGACAGGTGTGAGATGGTACCGCATTGTCGTTTTGATTTGCATCTCTCAGATGATTAGTGACTTTGAGCATGTTTTGATATGTCTCTTGGTCTTCCTTATGTCCTCCTTCGAAAAGTATCTATTTAGGTTTGTTGCCCATTTTTTATTGAATTGTTTATCTTCCTTTTGTTAAGTTGTATGAGTTCCCTATAAATGTTGCAGATTAAACCCTTATCAGTGATGATATTGGCAAATATGTTCTTCCATGCAGTGGGCTTTCTTGTTGTTTTGTTGATGGTTTCTTTTGCTGTGCAGAAGGTTTTTATTTTGATGTAGTCCCATTTGTTTGTTTTCTCTTTAGTTTCCATTGCCCTAGGAGCTGTATTGCCAAAGATATTTCTTTGGCATATGTCTGAAATTTTGCTACCTGTGGATTCCTCTAAGATTTTTATGGTTTCCCATCTTACATTTACGTCCTTTATCCATTTTGAGTTTATTCTTGTGTATGGTGTAAGTTGGTGATCTAGTTTCATATTTTTTACATCTATCTGTCCAATTTTCCCACCGCCATTTTTGAAGAGACTGTCTTAACTACATTGTATGCTCTTGCCTCCTTTGTCAAATATTGAGCATAGTGGTTTGGGTCAATTTTCTGAGTTTTCTATCCTATTCCATTGTAGACTGAGTTTTTACTTGGTGAATATTGACAAAGAAGGAAACATTTTCTGGGCTCACTTAATTGGAGTGTTAATTGGTTAGATAATGGGAAATAGAATCAGGATTTCAGTGTTCTTTTGTATTAACTAGGAGAAAGCTATAAACCCTGATTTGAAAATTTGATGTTATGACCAATCTAATCTACAAAACTGACTCTGAATCTTAGCAGTATATTTATATTCATTATATTAATGAGAAGGAGAAGCAATTTAGTTGCTTTGAAGTCTCTGTAGAAGTGGTCTAGTGGTTATATCAGGGGTGACATTTGGAATTACATTTTTAATAGTGGAAAAGAAGTGAGTGGGGTTGAAATATCCCCTTTTTTTGCTTATAACAGGTGAAACTATATATATGAAATGTGTTCTCTGATACCTTGTATAATAAAGACTAGTATTAATAAAATATATTTTCATGTACTAGCTAAAATAATGTTGCTGTTTGGCAAATAGAATAGAGTTTAAATTAACTTGGCTCTTCAGTTTTAAGATTATGTGACATGGGAGTGAATATTTAAGTGAAAGAAATTTGCATTTTTCAATTTTTATGCTTAAAGTAGGATTTTATTAATATTTTGATGCTTTAATATTTAAAGTGAACACAATGACAATGTACATAAAATGAAATCTCACTGTGTGAGGAGCAGAAAAAGTTCCTGGGGTATAGGTTGCCCTGAGGTAGATGGTATTCATTGCCTCTTCTTACTAGCGACAGGCTTACATACCCCTGCATCATTGACATCAAGCTTGGCCATATGACTTGGAGGGCTCATTCATGCAATAAAATTATATATCACAGCACTGTTGAAATTAGGAGTAGCCATATAATATGTTTTAGCAAATGAAATATGGGTAGAAGTGATAATTGTCAATTCTAAGCAAAAATGGGTAATCTCATGAGTCACCTTATTTCTTTTCTATTTGTTACAAATCCAGCCATGTTCCTGATGGAATTTTCTCTATCAAGCTGGGTCTTGGAATGAAGATAGTATGAAACAGAGTCAAAACCTACCCATGATAACATCAGCAAGGAACACACTTTTGCTTTTATAGACCACCAAATTTTGAGGCGTTAATTATTATACAGCACTAGAGGCCAGGTGCATGAAATTCATGCATTGGGGTGTTGTCCCTCAGCCCAGCCTGCACCCTCTCCAATCTGGGACCCCTTGGGGTCAGGTCTAGACCAGCAGTCAGACATCCCTCTCACAATCCAGGACTGCTGGCTCCCAACTGCTCGCCTGCCTGCCTGCCTGATCAACCCCTAACCACTCCCCTGCCTGATCACCCGTTAACCACTCCCCTGCCAGCATGATCGACATCTAACTGCTCCTCTGCCAGCCTGATTGATGCCTAACTGCTCCCCTGTTGGCCCGACTGCCCCTAACTGCCCACCCCTTCAGGCCTGGCCGCCCCCAACTGCCCTCCCCTGCCAGCCATCTTGTGACAACATGGGAGCGGCCATCTTGTGATGACATGGGGGCAGCCGTCTTGTGGTGGCCATCTTGTGATGATGTGGGGGTGGCCAGCTTGTGAAAACATGGGGGCAGCCATCTTGCGGTGGTCATCTTGTGACAATGTGGGGGCGGTGATCTTTTTTTAAAATATATTTTATTGAATTTTTTACAGAGAGCAAGGGAGAGGGATAGAGAGTTAGAAACATCGATGAGAGAGAAACATCGATCAGCTGCCTCCTGCACACTCCCCACTGGGGATGTGCCCGCAACCAAGGTACATGCCCTTGACCGGAATCGAACCTGGGACCTTTAGGTCTGCAGGCCGATGCTCTATCCACTGAGCCAAACTGGTTAGGGCAGGGGCAGCCATCTTGTGAGGACATGGGGACAGCCATCTTGTGACGCAAGGGTGTGAGGGTAATTTTGCATATGACCTCTTTATTATATAGGATAACTAGCCTGAATTAACTTGTATAGATCCTAATATAAAGAACATGCTGATTACAAAAATGAATGAGACAATTATGTACATCCTCAGGAGCCTCATTTATAACAGGACAAAAAATACAACAAAATAATTATAAGCAATACTAGTGGCCCAGTGCACAGATTTGTGCACATTGAAAGGGAATCTGGTGCAGTTGAACCAGATTCGGGGCTGACAGGGCCCCAGCAGCAAACTAACCTACTGGTCGGAGCCCCCTGGTGGTCATTGTGCATCATAGCTACCGGTCAAATGGTCGAATGGTCTCTTAGGCTTTTATATATAGATTTGAAAACTCATAGGGCATGTAAAAAGTACTCTAATTACACTGAAGAGAGACAAACCTTATTTAAGGGGTTTTGGGAATTATTCATGTAGGAAATGACACTGAATTTGTATTTGGAAGTCTATGTAAGAGTTCGAAGATTTTTTGAACAAAGAAGGACCTTCTAGAAACAAATACCATGTTCAAAAGTATAGAAGTGTAAAATAATTTAATTTCAAAGGAATAGCAAGAAACATGATGTGTTTTGGAGATGTCTAATATCTGTGAGGGCATCTATCCTATCTAATAAAGAGGGAATATGCTAATTGACCCTCACACATTGCAAAGATGGCGGCACCCACAGTCAATAAGGAGGCAATATGCTAATTGACTGCCACACCCTCAAAGATGGTGGTGCCAACAGCCACAAGATGGTGGCACCCAGTCCCCTCAGTCCGGCCACTCAGCACACCTGCCTCCAGAGTCCCCCAGTCCCCTCAGCCCCCCAGCTGCCCAGGGCTGCCCGAGGTGCAGGCTCAGGTAACCAGGGCCAGCCAAGGCTTGCGCTGCCAGCAGTGGCAGCAGCAGAGGTGTGATGGGGCATCACCTTCCCCTGATTGCCAGGTCTCCTCCCACCCCTGAGGAATCCCGGACTGTGAGAGGGGGCAGGCCATGCTGAGGGACCCCCCTCCAGCGCATGAATTTTCATGCACCAGACCTCTAGTATAAACACTGATTGGCCAGATTATTATGACCACCTGAAGGTTGTAGGTAAATTAGCTATAATTTTGTGCTGAAGTTGCTAGAGGGCCAGAACATTATAAATAGGGAAGCAGGTTGTTTACCACGACAGTAGAAGTGATTTTTTCTGAAGATATGGGTAAACAATGCAATTTAACAGCCTTTGAACATAGGAAATATATTATTATGAGTGGCCAGATTATTATGCCCACCCCATTAGTACTTCATTGGGCCACCTTTTGCCTTCAATACTGTGGCGATTCTTCTTGGCACTGACTCCATGAGATGTTGAAAGGTGATGCGAGGAATCTGATACCATGCCTGATGAATAGCACTGTCCAGTACTGTGAGATTTGATGGTTGTGGAACCAGCTGCCTGATGCCTCTTTTAACTTTGTCCCACAAATGCTTAATTGGATTGAGATCTGGTGATTGTGGGGGCCACCTAAGCAAGGTCAAGTCTCCCTCATGTTCTTTTTTTAAAAAAATATATTTTATTGATTTTTCACAGAGAGGAAGGGAGAGGAATAGAGAGTTAGAAACATCGATGAGAGAGAAACATCAATCAGCTGCCTCCAGCACACCCCCCACTGGGGATGTGCCTGCAACCAAGGCACATGCCCCTGACCGGAATCGAACCTGGGACCTTTCAGTCCACAGGCTGATTCTCTATCCACTGGGCCAAACTGGCTATGGTCTCCCTCATGTTCTTGAAACCACTCCTGCACAATATGAGCACCATGGCATAGCACATTGTCTTGTTGGAAGAAGCCATCTCCATTGGGATATGCCATCAACATGATAGGATGAACTTGATCAGCAATGATACTGAGGTATGTTGTGCTATTCAGACATTCCACACAAATTAAAGGGTCCAAATCATGCCAGTTAAACATGCCCCAAACCATAACACTGCCCCCACCAGCTTGAAGGGTTGTATTCATGCATGTGGGTGCATGATTTCATGCTGTTTCCACCAAATTCTCACTTTGCCATCTGCATGATGCAACTGGAAACATGATTCATTGGACCACGTGGCTTTTTTCCAATGTTCAACTGCCCAATCCTTGTGTTCCTGTGCGAATTGGAGACGTTTTACCTTGGTAAATGCAGACAGCAAAGGTGTTCAAACAGGCCTTCAGCTTCCATATCCCATATGATGCAGTGTACGGCTAATTTGCCTACAAACGTCAGGTGGTCATAATAATCTGGCCACTCAGTGTATATAAGCCTAAGTGACCGAATGACCAGTCGACCGTTCGCTATGACACCCACTGATCACCAGGGGACAGACGCTCAATGCATGGGATTGGGCTCTCTCCTGTCTGGATCGGGTCTGTGGGGATCGGGCTGAAACCAGCTATCTGACATCCCTTGAAGGTTCCCAGATTGCAAGAGGGCGCAGGCCAGGCTGAGGGCCTCTAGTCTATAATATGGGGGAAAGTTGAGAGATGAATGCAGAAAGGTTGTTAGAACCTTTCTTACACATTCAGTTCTAGATACAAGAGAAATGGCAAATCATATTTTCTTTACCATACTTCCAGTTTTAGCATATGTTAGCAGAATTGTTATGAAAAGTTTAATTTCTTATTTGTGTGTGTCCTTTCATATAAGAGGAATACTGCTGAAAGGTTGCCTAAGGATCTGGTCCTTAATGGCATCTTTTACTTCCATCCATCAGACTCCAGCTAGAGGGAGGTCACTGGACAGTTCCCCTTTAGCAGCCTATAAGTCAAATTCCACCATCCTCAAACTTGTGGGCTCCATACCATTTTGGGCTAAGTCCCTTGAAATACTTTCTCACATTATACAATTTCTAAAGAACACACACACACACACACACACACACACACAGTCCTAACAGTTTCATGTTTAATAAACTGATAACCAGAAGTTTGGTTCAAGGTATCAGGCAGAACAAAAACATTTCCCTCTCCTCACAGAAGCCTGTTGAAATGGCAAAGTAAATGGTACAGAGGAGATAAATTGATTACAGCTTTGAGAAGGAAACAAGCTACGGGACAGAGATTTGTATAGATTTTTGGAAGATGGAAGGGAGATATAGTTACATTGCTAGATAAACCGGGGCAGAGGAAATCATGACCCAGAAAACACACAGGAAAAAACTCCTGAGAAGGTTGGCATTTTCCACCTGGCAAAACTCTGAAAAAGGACACCCAACGCAGAGAGAGGAGGCATGAAGAGCAGGAGAGGGTTTCTAGGTAGTTAGTTAGATTAATTAAGGAACTGGCCATGGAATAGCCTGCTCAGTTAACAGGAGAATGAAAACAAAATTCCACACAGGCAGTCAGGGACAAGAGACCTGGAGAATAACCACGCCATGTTACTCATTACTTACCATGTTCCAGGCACTGCTCCTGGTGCCAGGGATATAGCCGTGAATGCTGCAGTCTCTACTCTCATAGACTGTATTCTCATGGGAGAGGCAAACAGGAAACAAATAATGCAATAAATATATGGGTATAATGATAAGGACCAAGAAGTAAAGTAAAGCAGGCAAGAAGGATAAAGAGTGGCAGAGGGGTTGTTCTAGACAGGGATGTCAGACAGGGAGAGCCTTTCTGAGGACATAACATTGAGCAAAGCCAAATGGAAGTTAAAAGAATGAACACTAACTGGTTTGGCTTAGTGGATAGAGTGTCAGCTGGTGGACCAAAGGGTGCCGGGTTCGATTCCAGTCAAGGACACATACCTCGGTTGCAGGCTCCTCCCCAGCCTGGGTCCTGGTCAGGGCTCCAGCAGGAGGCAACCAATTGATGTGTTTCTCTTACATCAATATTTCTCTGTGTCTGTCCCTCTCTTTTCCACTCTCCCTAAAAATCAATGGAAAAATATCCTCAGGTGAGGATTAAAAATATAAAAATTAAAAAATAAAGAATGAACAATGATTATCTGCAGGAGGATGTGCAATAATCCAGATGAAGGAGGTTTCAGGTTTGAGGAGTATCAAGGAGGCCATGTAGCCAGAGCGCAGTGAGTGAGGGATAGGAGGTAGAGAGAGAGCTTGTAAGATTTTAAAAGCAAGGGCCTATATCACTAAATTTTTCTAAGTGTGATGGAAAGTTATACAAGCTCACTTATCTTTAAGCATCACTCTTTATTTGGAGAACTAGCTGTAGGCAGAGAATGAATGGAAGCAGGGAGCAGTGAGGAGGTTGTTGCAGGATTTGAGGTCAGACAAGATGGTGGCTTAAGCCAGAGTATAGTGATGATAGGGATGGGAAAGTGTTGGATCTGAGATACATTTTGAAGGCAGAGTTGATAAAATTGGCTACTGGGTTGTTTGCAGGATATGAATAAAGGATAACTCACATTGGAATGAGAGGTCAGAAGGCTTCAAGAAACACGTTCTAGCAATGCAGTTAGAGTACTGGGTACTGTCATACCACAGGTCTCAAGAGGAGGCTTGTGTGAAGATTTTGGTTTTGCTAAAACTTCTTTGAATAGATTGATAAAATATTAAGAACCTGTGGATAATGTCAAAGAATTTAGAATTACCCAAAAGATACCTGTAATGCAACAATTCCTACTTTTGGAAAATATCTGGTGAAATTTTATTGTTTTATGGATAAATATAGTGACCTTTTTTCAGTCTATAAAAGAGTGGCTAATAACATTGTTGAATAAAGGCTGAGTCAGGACACATTATTATCCAGTTCTGGGTGAATGTTGTTGCTGGCTTCCCCCACTCAACAGAGGCGACTCTTTCCGGGTCTATTTATCTAAAGGCTTATTTATCTGAAGAACTGAACAACTTGGGACATAATGGTAACATGGTTTTCAAAGATGAGCAAGCTCAGCAGAAGAGTGCTGAGCTCGTTATTGTGTCACCTCAACCAATTCCCTTATCACGTGGATTGACCTCAGAGCAGCACATCAAGGATAAATGTCCCTCTCAGATTTCCCGTCTTGTCTCTTCTTGCCCATACCCTTGATTCCAAACAGGTGGGTAGAGTTCCAGGCAGGCAGTGGCTTTTTTCATAGTAACTGTGTTTTGTAACATCATGGATATTGGTGGAAACTTGGTGGCAATATTCACCCTTGGGGGATAGGAACTAATAGACAAATACTGCTGCCACCTCTTTTGAGTGGGCCATTTTGGGAGGCATGCTGTATATTTCTCAGGAGGCCTTGGAGACGGCACCTCTGTTGCTCACAGCAGAGACCTCAGCAATGTACCTTGATAATGGCCTTCCTTCCTTTCCAGTTTCACTTTTCCTGCATTCTCACCACTGATTCCTGGGGTCATCTCCCTGGCATGTGCACACAATCTTTGCACAGTGCCCTGCTTCAGAGAACTCAAACTAAGACAGCTGCTTCTTAACAACCCAGTCACACCCAGCATGGCAAAAACATCACTTTGGAAATAAAAGTTTTTATTTTCTTCATTGTCAGCATCTGGCTCTGCTATAAAGAAATTCACCTATGCCCTGACCGGTTTGGCTCAGTGGATAGAGAGTCTGCTTGCGGACTGAAGGGTCCCAGGTTCGATTCCGGGCAAGGGCATGTAACTTGGTTGCGGGCACATCCCCATCCCCGGTAGGGGGTGTGCAGGAGGCAGCTGATCGATGTTTCTTTCTCATCGATGTTTCCAACTCTCTATCCCTCTCCCTTCCTCTCTATAAAAAAAATCAATAAAAAATATATAAAAAGAAATTCACCTACATCCATTCATATTTTTTTCTTCATATGTTTGTTATTGTGGGCTCAGAGAAAACAATTAAGTTCATGGCACTAAGGTCAAGTGCATTTAACTCCAAAATTGAGTGATTTATTATCAATTGTAAGATCCCTTATTTCAAATCATATATATATATATATATATATATATATATATAATACAAAAACTGGATTTAGTTGGGCAACATATCACTTCACAAAGTCTGATGCTTCCAACTTAAAGAAATTGCAATCTAACTGTAATAACACACATTTGTTAATCATTTCATACATTCAACAACTTTGTGAAGTAAACACAGATAAAATGTTTATTCTTGCTTTTGAAATTATCAAACTAGCAGAAGGGACCTAGGGTCTTTCCACCATGGCAGTCAAGATTGTTAAAACTCACACAATCATGGGAAAGGAGAAAAGGATGGGCAACCTAGTAAAGTGGAAGCAACTTGTCACTCACTGTTTTGTTAACAATCTTTTCTGGAGTGTCTTTAATATGCCAGGCAATGTACAAGGCACTCAACATATAATGATTGTGGGAAATAAGTTGTAAGAAAATGTGGAGGTGGATGGAACTGGAGAGCATTATGCTAAGTGAAATAAGCCAGTCAGAGAAAGATAAATACCACATGATCTCACTAATTTATGGAATATAATGACAACATAAACTGATGAACAAAAACAGATCCAGAGACAGAGAAGCATCGATCAGACCACCAAACCTCAGAGGGAAGGTAGGGGAGGGTGGGGGTAAGGGGGAGAGATCAACCAAAGGACTTACATGCATGCACATAGGCCTAACCAATGGACACAGACAACAGGGGGGTGAGAGCATGAGTTGAGGGGATTGGGGGTAATGTGGGGATAAGGACACATATTCAATAACTTAATCAGTAATGAAATTTTTTAAAAAAGAAAATGTGGAGAGGAAAAGAAAGCAAGTTCCTGGAAGGGAGGTATTACAACAGTTCCAGTCTTCGATACAAGTGGAATCTAACTAAAATTACCATCACCATTAAGGGGATGTACCAAGAGAGCAATGATTTTCAAAGTGACCAGTCACATCAATTTTAGTAGCTTGTCAACCAATGGAGTAATCCTTTTTTAACCTGCCAGTCAATTGCATCTATTAATTAGACAATTTGATCCACATCTGGTATTGGGATGGATTCAAAGTTGGTAGATGCAATAAAATAAATTGGTTTGGTGGATGTTTTTTCTTGGAGTGGTTGTTATAGTGATTTGGAAAGTTGATTTTAGAAAATTTCTGAATTACTGTGAGTATGAGAGCCATTATTCCAGCTCAGCAACTATGTGACCCCTAAGGCCTTCTTTGTAGCCCATTCAAAGGAAGTAAATAACGATGAGTAGATCGTCCTTAGGGGTTTCATGAGTCAGCAGCTAAAGCCTATTCATTCTTCTACAAAAAGAGTTTTAGACATTCTGGGTCTTCGAAAGGGAAAGGAGGAAGGCTATCTCTTGGGTTTTATCAGCCACTATTCTTCTACAATAGTGTTTGCCCAATATTTACCTTGCAAAATCAGAAAAACACTACTGTCACCTGCTCACTGAAGGAGCTGAATTTGGAGGCATTCCAGCTCTTTTTCAACCTGGATTGAAAATTCATATCAGGTTTCAGATTGTCAAGACTTCCCAGGTCCAGAGCTGCTTGCTGTGCAAAGGTCAGTTTTACAGTTTGATACCGTTTTATCCCCACCTGTACTTCACTCCTACATCCTTCAGTGAAAACTGCATTGCTTTGAAGTTGAAGGTTGCATGCATGCAGGCAGAGCAGCTTTACTCCCACCCTGAGTTGGAAAAGATAATGGGCCCTGCAGAACAGGTGTCCAATTGACCAAGGTCATCAAACAATGACTTGGTGTAAATATCCAAATTGCAGTAGTGGACAAACTCAGCACATGACAGGTGCAGGTGATGGGAGTCCTTTTGTCTAGCAGTCACAGTGGTCTGAGGACATAGAACAAACCAGAGGAAGAAGCCTGTGCCTGCCTGAGAAGGTTATGTCGTCACTGTAACAACCAGTGAGTTGGCATTACTTGGTGCAAATCTCTGCACTGATGTGTTTAGATGATTTTGTTTCTCAGGAGCTATTCATTCAAGGGGAAAACGGAAAGTGTAAAGATGAAGTCCGTTTTCTCTTGACATTTCCAAAGATGAATACAATACATGTGAAGGACAAGCAGGCAATCTCTTATTAGAAGCAGTCAATCCAAAGAAACTAGAAAGTCCTTCAGAGTTGTGAATAGATCACAACTTCAACAACAACAACAAAACCCCACACAAGTAAAAAAAAAAAAAAAACCAGAAGATTCTGCTCCTGGGAAAGAAGAGAATTGTAACCAATATATTACAAGTTCATGGTTCCCAGCACTGTACTGAAGTTTCAATTTGAGACAATGTCTGCAAGTCAAAGTCAAAGACATCTACTATGTTCAAGTTGTGAATGATTAAAGTCACAAAAAATTGGATTAACTTACTAGGATTTTTAAAAATACAGTTGATAAGATGAAAGAGATTTAGAAAAGCCCTTGAATTATGTAGGTTTAGGGTGCATATATTAAAATCATTTATAGCATTTCTCTCCCTAGTTTCATAGTTGAAAAGGCTAATGTAATGTTAAATGCTTAGCTCAATGTTAAATCATTAGAAAGTGAATGAGTATAAACTTAAGTTGCTTTATATTTTCAATGAAGTGAAGAGGTCTGAAACATTTCTGTAAAGGAATATATTGAGAGAGAAAACAACCTTTGAAAGACTTAGAGTGTACAGATGAATATTGATGTAGTTTTACCCCCACTTCACAAGTGTGCAGGCTGAAATTAAATAACTTATTCAATATCATACCTTTAGAGTGAAAGAGCCCAAATTCAAAGACATGTCTTTTGACTGTTAACTCAGTCCTCTTGGTACTTGACTACAGTGCCTCTAGCACCCTCAGCATCAATAAAGGCCTCCAGCCCAACCGCATGGCTCAGTGGTCCACCTAAGAACCAGGAGGTCCTGGTCAAGGCACATGCCCAGGTTGTGGGCTTGATCCCCAGTACAGGGTGTGCAGGAGGCAGCCGATCAATGATTCTCTCTCATCATTGATGTTTCTATCTCTCTCCTCTTCTCCCTTCCTTTCAGAAATCAATAAAAAATATTTTTAATAAATGGCCTCCAGAAATTTCTGAGTCCAATGGGACCTGCTAACTTCTCCTCCCTCCAGGGTCACTGCAGCAATAGTTGTGTGGGAATGCTTGCTCTGTGTCTCGAGTATGAACTATATAGCCTTCTTCTCTTTCTCTAAAGGAATATATTGGCCAGCAAATATATTTTTGAGTACCTACTTTCATGCCAGACATTGTTCTTGTTGCTGGGATACAGAGTGACTTAGTCCCTGCCCTCAAGGAATTTTCATACTAGTGGGGTGGGGGAGACAATTAACAAGCACCAAATAACTAAATAAATTGATCCTATCAGATTCTGATAAGTCTTAGGAAGAAAATTCAATGGGGCAGGGGCAACATAGTTAAAAGTAACTAGCACTGGCAACTTAAGGTAGGACTGAGGCAGGCTGGGTGCTCAGCTAGGCTGGTTGGTGGCTGGATCAAGCAGGAAGACCAAAGAAGCAGCCATAACCATACCCAAAATAGTAGCTCAAATATTAGAAATAGCAACTGATGAGATAACATTTCCAATATAGGCAACTGCTGTGGACCGGGTAATCCATCCAGTGTTTTGAGTTTGGGCATGCAGAAGAAAGGAGACAGCAGAAGAAAATGGACATGCAGAAGAAAGTGAGACAGCTCCCAGGTGGATGGTAAGGGTAGGTTTCCTTAGGACAGATAGAATAATGATGGTGCTGATGTGTAGTATTACCTCTTACACCTGAAATAATTCCACATTATTTTTTTAAAAAGGGGGGGATAATGGTTGATACATCCAACTCTTATGTACCAAGCAATATTTTACATGAATTAACTCATGTGCAAGGATTACCTCACAGAGACCATTGTCCATGTTTTACAAACAAGCAAACTGAGATACAGTAACTTTCTTGTGGAAGACTAAATAATGCCCCCAAGGATGTCTGTGTCCTAATCCTCGGAACCTGTGAATATGTTATCTCACATAGTAAAGGGGCTTTGCAGATGTGATTAATTTTTTTTTGAAATAGAGAGATTATTCTAGATTATAAATCTATAATAATAAAAGCATAATATGCTAATTAGACCAGACAGCCAAACAACCTTCCAGACTTCCTCCCGGACATCCTTCTGGATGACCTTCAAGATGAAGCTGGGACTACGAGGGCCGAGCCCCTTGCTTGAATTTCGTGCATTGGGCCTCTAGTGTAATTATAAAGATCTTTAAAAACAGTCAGGAAGAAGATAGAAGCAGAGTTGGAGTGATGTGGCCAGGAGCCAAGGAATGCAGGCAGTTTCTAGAAGTTGAAAAAGGCAAGGAAATAGATTCTTCCCTAGGGTTTCGAGAAGAAATGCCACCTTTATTTTAGTCTAGTGAAACTGATTTCAGCGTTCTGACCTCCAAAACTATAACATAATAAATTTGTGTTGCTTAAGCCACTAAATTTGTGGCAATTTGTTACAGCAGCAACAGGAAACTAATATATTGCTCAAGGCCAGGGAGCTACAAAGTGCCAGGGCCAGAATTAAAATTGAGGCAATCTGGTGCCAGTGCTAGAGATTTAGCTACTGTGTCACAGGGCCTCTCACAGGTAGAATAAAATTGCAGGTTAAATGCAAAATAAGTGTCTCCTAGATTTTCCTCTTATGCTCAGAATTCCAGGTTTCAGAGAAACTAAAAAGGAGAAAGAGGATCCTATGCCAGTCCCCTTTGTTGCTTCATGTCTTCAGTGCTGGACCCAAGAGATCACTCAATAAACCTCCTATTTTAGAGATGAGGAATTGGAGGACTAATGGGTTGTGATTTTGAAGTTACCCAACTGGTTGGTTAAACAATCAGCTAGTTACACAGGTGTGATGAGGCAGGTGGTGATGTGGAGAAACCAACTGATTTCAGTGCCTGATAGAATTCGAGGAAGGAGGCAAGTGAGGACTGAAGAATCCAGGCTTCCTGAAACCTGTGTTTCTCATTATTCGCTTAGAAAGGGTGGGAGAAGAAATGTGAATTACACTCCTGCCCAATCTATTGATTTCAGAGAGGAAGGGAGAATTAGAGAGAAGCATCCATGATGAGAGAGAATCGTTGATCAGCTGCCTCCTGCATGCTCCATACTGGGGATGGAGCCTGCAACCTGGGCATGTGCCCTTGACCAGAATTGAACCCGGGACCCTTCAGTCCACAGGCCGGTGCTCTATGCACTGAGCCAAACCAGTCAGGGATCACACCTGCCCAATATAATATCTCTAGAAGAATTCAAAGTTCTCACTTTAGCAAGCTTTTTAATCCCTTGTAATTATTATATTTCCAAATATTTATCCTCTTTGACATCCTGATTGCTGCCCCCAGCTCTCTACCACAGCATCTAAGACACAGTGGGTGCTCATAAATATGAATGAAAATGCTTATTATAGCATCCTTAGGCCAGTGTTTTTTCCAAATTTAAGGTGCATGCAAACCCCCTGGGGACCTCGTTAAAATGCAGATTCAGAGTCAGAAGCTCTGGCTGGGGCCTGTGATGAGCATTTCTACAAAGTTCCCATATGATACTGTTTTTCAAAGTCCCTGAAAAGAAGACCTCCCTATCCATATACAAAATATAAGTCATATTAAGTTTGATCATTCAATAAAAGTCTGCAAAGATGGAATAGAAACAACACTTTCCCCTTTTAGGCACCCCCCCCCCCCCACGCCAATAAAGGGAACAAACTAGATGCCAGGAATCAATGGAAAGAGTTGGAACAGTGCCCCAGATGCCTGTTCCCTGTACTCTGCTCGGCTCGTCCCGGGGCAGGGAAGTGTGTAACGAAAGGAAAATGGGAAATGTCCAGGAGTTCTTAGGCCGCCGTTCCTCTTCCATTTCCAGCCTTGAAGGAGCTTCTGCTCCCTTTCGAACCGCCCAAGTCACTGACAAACACATGGGAGTGCAGCGCCTTGCCCCGCTCCACGCCCTCGTCGGGCGGAGGCAGCTGAAGGCTGATGCGCGTGCGTGTGCGCTCCGGCTCAGTATAAATAGATCCCAGGCGGCCGCCACTGGACAGAGCCGGGCTGCGGGCACCGCAGGCCATGGCAGGCGAGCACCACCAGTGGCCAGGCAGCATCCTCTACAACATGCTCATGAGCGCTAAGCAAACGCACGAGGCTGAAGCTTCAGAAGCTCGGGAGGCGCCCAGGGCGCGGGCCCGGGGCATCTGCTGGGGCTGCTCCTGTGGCTCGGTGCCCTCCTTGGGCGGAGAGGGTGCGCCGGGCAGGCGGACAGTGGCGGACCTGTACCGCTGCTGCTTCTGCGGCGAAGACCACCCACGGCAAGGCAGCATCCTCTACCATATGCTCACAAACGCAAAACAAATGCAAGAGGCCCCCGCCGTGCTGAGGGGCGCGTGCTGGGGTTGCGCCTGCGGCGCGGTGCCCGCGGTGGGCAGAGAGGGTCTGGCGCTCCTGTATCGCTGCTGCTTTTGCGGCCAACAGCACCCGCGGGCCAGCATCTTCTACAACCTGCCCGCGAGCTCAAAACAAATGCACGCGGCTCAGCCAGTGGCGCTGCCGGGGGCCCCCTGGTGGAACCCCTGGAGCGGCGCACCGCGGCGGGTGGCCCTCCAGAATCCACAGGTGGTCTGCGAGTTAGCCTCCGCGGCCTTGCTGCGGACCATGCGCTTCGTCAAGTACCTACCCTGTTTCCAGGTTCTGCCCCTGGACCAGCAGCTGGTGCTGGCGCGCAGCGGCTGGGCACCGCTGCTCATGCTCGAGCTGGCCCAGGACCGCATTAACTTCGAGTTCACGGAGACCTTGGAGCCCGGTTGGCTGCAGAGCGTCCTCACCACCAGGCGGCGGGAGACCGAGGGCGACGAGCCACAATCTCGCCCTACTCCGCCGCAGGAGCGTTCGATCCCGCCAACAGAGGCCAGGCTTTTGCCGTCAGCCGCTGAGGTCCAGGCTATTAAGGGCTTCCTTACCAAGTGCTGGAGCTTGGGCATTACTGCCAAGGAGTACGCCTACCTCAAGGGGATCGTGCTCTTTACCCCGGGTAAGGGTGCCGGCCTCGGGCTCTGGGTGTTCTCTGCTCAGTAGAGCATTGGGCAGTGCCTACCAGGACGCGGGGACAGGGGAGCATCCGGGCAACAGTGAAGGAAGGGGACTAACTCAGCACAGTGGGGGGAGTTCCAGAAACTACTCCTTGTGGGTGGTCTGCTGCCAGAAACTCAGCCTGGAGGAGGGGGTGTTTTGTTGAAGTTTGTACTTATCTCTCTATAACTTTCTGTTACTACACAAAAGTGTGTGCTTTTAAGGGATATAGATATTCCTTCTTCTCTAGTATCTTTTTGGAATATATTTTTATTGATTTCAGATAGGAAGGAAGAGGGAGAGAGATAGAAACAATGATGAGAGAATCATTGATCGGCTGCCTCTTGCACGCCCCCTACTGGGGATGGAGCCTGCAACCCGAGCATGTGCCCTTGGCTGGAATTGAACCCGGACCAATTCAGCTTGCAGGCCAATGCTCTATCCACTGAGCCAAACCTGGGCTTTTCTAGGCCCCGGGGCTTCTCTAGTCTTTAATCCAGTGACATAGCTTTAAAAAAAGTTTGTGTTTACTGCAAATTCGAAAACATCTCTTTCTGAAACACAGTTCTGAAATTTACTAGAACCTTTTTGTTGTTGTTGTTGTTGGAGAAACTCTATGAAGGCTGGCAAGAAAGGAAACATTTATTAACAACCCATAGAGAGACCCTCCCCTGGGGACACTGTCAGGCAGGACACTGGACTTAGTGTCCCATAGCTCTGTCTCTGAATGATCATTTTTATGGTCCCAAGTAGCTGGACTATCTCGTCCTCCAAGTGTCTGTGAGTTTCAGGCTAGCGATGGGGCAGGAAAATGACACACTGGGGCCTGTGAGCAGGAACACTGTATTTTAGAGCTTGAACAGACCTTAAAGACCTCTTAATCAAGTCACTCTGTCCTCTACCCTATTTGCAGATTAGGTAGCCTGGTCCCAAGGGACCTTACTGCAAACCAAATGGCCAATGAGTTGTGGAACAAGGGCCTCCTATCTCCTGGGCCTGATGTCTGTTGGGTGCTGGACACGCTCTTCCACACAGTGCAACCAACTCATGGCATAACACCTTCCTGGGGAGTCCAGCCCCTAGTCTCAAGTATGTCCTAATACTAAAGTCATCTTCAACCAGAATCCATCTCAAAGGGTCACAGTAGACATGAAGTTTCCAGGCAGCTTGAGTTGGGATAGTTTTCATAACATGTATTTCCCTGACACTAGGAGTCTCAGGTTATGTCTTACCTCCTGCCTAGCATTTTTTAAAATAATAGTGATATTTCTTTTTTATAACGTTTTAAACTATAGTTTTATTGATTTCAGAGAGGAAGAGGGAGAGAGAGATAGGAACATCAATGATGAGAGAGAATCCTGCATTGGCTGCCTCCTATACGCCCCCTACTGGGGATCCAGCCGGCAACCTAGGCACATGCCCTTGACTGGAATTGAACCAGGGACCCTTCAGTCTAAAGGCCGAGGCTCTATCCACTGAGCCAAAGCAGCTAGGGTGTGCCTAGCATTTTTGAAGGGGTATAGAGCACTATTTGGTGGGGAAATAATTCATTTAGAACTCACATTTCAGACCTAAAGACCTCAGCTCATCCCAGCGATCATTATAGGTCACCTTTTGCTTATATAACTGTTTTCCAAACTTGCCAGTGCATTAGAAACACTTGGGTGGGGAGGGGGACGGGGATTGTTTAAAATCTTCTTAGGCCTCTCCCCTAGAGATTCTGATTCAGTAGCTCTGGTCCAGTCTGCAACTCTGCATTCATCACAAGTGTCCCTGGTGGTTCTTAAGATCACTAGGAAATAGTTTTCTCCCTCCTTCAGCCTCTGCTATTAAACATCTACCATGTGCTTTGTTCTGTTGGAATACAAAGGTAAGATAGGGGCTCAGTTTCCAGAAGTTTACATTTCACTAGTTTTCCTCTTTTCCTCCACCCTATTAGCCCGTCTCTCTCTCCCTCCCCCACCCCCCCTCCTTCCTTATTCTTACTCTGTTGTTTGGAATCTTCCCAATATGAGTTTAGCCAGCTAAGCTAAGCTATTTGTGTTTCAAACACAAATGCACCTGTATTGGAGAGAAAAGAAAAGCCTGTTAAATGTGTGTTGTGTTCTTTCTTTGCTGTTTATCCTTTTTTATCCTCTGATCTTTTTGTTTATTTTTTTTAACTGTGGAGTTTAACTAAACACCTGTTTTCCTCCCTGAATTTATGTTAAAGGCATTTTTTTTTGTGGGGGCTAGGGGGAGCCACACTGCAGGGAGGGGTGAGGTGGAAATGGAAGGGTGTGGCATGAAAGCTGAGGAAAGTGATGTGAAATTTTCAAGATAAAGTTTTAATGATCCATAAATCTAGTCCTGGAGGAGCTTCAGAATTTCTGTGGAGTTTCATGCAAGCCTCTTTTTACTCTAACCAGTGGAATTCAGACCCAGTAAAGTTGGGTCTCAAGCCTGGATAATGAGCTGTAGGTAAGAGGGGATGTTAATATGTGGGCCGGGATCATCAGAATTGGAATATGGATCAGAGATGCTGCTTTTGTTCTAATTTTATTGATCAAATTTGGTATTTGCCTATAATAGGCATGACTCATCTATTGCCATTATTTTTTAAAGGACACTGGTTCTGCTACTCTGTGATGATTAGCATGGTGCTTTTAAAATACTTTCTGCTCAATACAGTCAATAAAAAAGGGAAAAATACTTTCTGTTGGATTTTGTAGAAAAAGAGCTGTTTGGAATGCTCCATAGAATTGCTTTTTTTTTTTTTTTTACCTTTCCCAATACAGAAATTATGGTACAATGAGCTAAGTGGTCAGTGTTATCTCTTAAGTTATTATAGGACTCAAGACTAAAATAAGCCTGCAGGCAAATAATTAAAATGAGACTGTGAGTCATCGTTTGTGGCTGTGAAGTTTACCACCATCAGCTGGATAGTTATTATAATGGTGGAAAATTCCAGGGAGGATGATAAAATATTTTTCATCTAGCAAAACTTCTTGTCATTATACAATGACCTGTTTCCCACAGGTAAATGGCAAAGTGCTCACTTCCTGAGATAATTTTACTTTCTTCATATTTGCACAGATAGTGAACTGGAGCAATGATGCATTAAACTATATTCTACTGTCATAGTGAATGAAGTGTGTGTTTGTTGGCTTAGGGCCAGCAGTTTTTAAGTGTGAGGATACAAACAGTGGATAATAAAGAAGAAAAATTCTATGATGCTTCAGTCTTGAAAGCATTGTTTTTGAAAACTTAGAACTGGCTCGGCATTTATCCTTGCTCTAGAAAGCACTTTATACCAGGAAGCTGGGCTCTTGTTTAGTTTGGGGAGGGGCAGAAATGGATAGATTGAAACAAAGGAGTCTGTGAGTGAGCTGTTAATAACAAAGAAGTTTTTCTCCCATTCTCTCTTCCAGACCTGCCAGGCCTGCGGTGTGTGAAGTACATTCAGGGACTTCAGTGGGGAACTCAGCAGATCCTCGGCGAACACACCAGGATGATGTACAGAGGGTACCATGTCAGAGTCGCTGAACTGAATAGCGTCCTTTTCCAGCTGAGATTCATCAGTGCCAATGCTGTTACTGAACTGTTCTTCAGGTCCATCATCGGCGCTGTCAGCATGGATGATATGATGCTGGAAATGCTCTGTACAACTTTATAAGGCATCTACACAAGTGCAGTTCACAATGAAGCGATAAGGAGTAGTGGGCAAAAGAGTGTAAAATGGCATTTAATAAACTTTCTTATTATTTTTACATGCCATGCATAGTATTTTTGTAATCAATTAAAGAAAAACTTTAGTCACAGACAAGTAGAAAATCCTCTGTATCATACCGGTTCATTGTGAAGGAAAATATTTGCAACAGGTAACATATCTCTGTACATCTTTAAGAGCAGAGTAGTACACTAATAAGCTATTTTCACATGTTTAGTGACTCTCCACTGACCCTGCTAAAATCAAATTTGTACTATTAATCTTAATAAATGTTAAGGTGTTAACTATTAACTTGATTGCAAAAGGTTTCATCAGAATTGAAGACTTACCTCGATGTGGGGTTGGGGGGACAAGAAGAGATAAACCAAAGAACTTATATACTTTGCATAGCCTATGGTCATGGGCAATAGGGTAGTGAAGACCTGGGGGTGGGTGGGTAGGGACTGGGAGGAGGGAGGAAAGGGAAATGGGAGATACATGTAACACTATCAACAATAAAAATACATTTAGAAACATCAAGAATGTCTTAAAACCTAGCCAACATAAACAAAAATTAAGTTATCTTTATACATTATGGCATTTAATATTAGGACATGCCAGTGTCAGTGAGGATAGCCTTATGTCTGGTTTCATTTCCACTTCCATCTGCTGTATGGAAGACTATCTTTGTACCAAGTACAGTCAAGTGGCCGCCTGTAATCATAGGGGCACCTGAAAGTGAAGTAGGAGTTTTTCAAAGTTTTAGTTTGGGATTTTTCTGTACACGGTAAATAAAGTCCAACAAGAAATGCACATTATATAATTCCAGAAAGCTGAACCTCATATAAACCCCCAATTATAGCTCACCTTTTAGATACATTATATATGTAATTGTCACATTGAACAAGTGTGGCACAAAATCATAAAGTGATTTTATTGTTGGCTCCTGGTGTCCCTTTAAATGCCATCTGTAGAACTAGTTCTTCTTTGTCTCTGAATAAAATATATGGCACTAAATGTTTATTCACTTATAGGTAATAAATTGCCCACTAATGATTACTACATCTAGACCCATTGGTAGGAGTCTTCAGCTTTCTTTTGTGTAGTCTGGTGAATCCTATGGACATCTTAGAATCAGGCACCCAGAATAATTCAGCAAATAAAATACTTGGGAATACAAAGGTAATATGTCAAAACATACTAAAAATGTTAAATTTTAAAGATATTTTAAAATGTGGCATAGGTGCTTCCTTATCAACACATTAAATACTAAACTATCTGGTGGCAGATCTACCTTAATGTCAAAGCAGTGATCAATATAATTGAAATTTCAAAATAACCTACATCTATAAAGTGATAAGAAAATAACTGAGATTTTCATTGCTTAATATTATAAAAATGTGTAAGAATAGCCCTGGTTGGATGGCTCAATTGGTTGAGCATTGTCTCATGCACCAAGGGGTCACAGGTTCGATTCCTGGTCAGGGCACATGCCCAGTTTGCAGGCTCGATCCCCAGGAGGAGGTTGTGCAGAATGCAGCCAATCCATGTTTCTCTCTCATCGATGTTTCTCTCTCCCCCTTACCCTCTTCCTCTCTCTCTAAAAATCAATAACAACATTACAAAAGAGATGTGTAAGGATATATGGCTGGACACCAAGGTGGGGTCTGGAGGACTCCACATGCTCTCCCTCTCCCATGAGGAGTCAAACAGAGCGCACCCTTCCCAGCAGCAAAAACTCAGCAGCATGTGTGTGATATTCTTGCCTAGGGAAGCCCTTTGAGATTTATAGTTTAGGGTTTTTATTAAGGGCTAGTCATATAGGCACTCTTTACCTAGCATGTACAAAAATTTCAAACACACAGATAAAACAGGTGTTCAGCATAAGTCCCATGGTTTGCACAATCTAGGCACAGTGACTGACTCTAATGAATTGGGGAAGTGTGGGAACACTCTCCAACTTGAAGTTCCCAGAAGTCAGCCAAGGGCCAACCTCGCAAGTGGGCCATTCATACTAAGGATCGCAATCGCAGTTTTGCTCTGTTAATTTGCGCAATCTACTCCCTTGGCCCTTGGCCTAGGTGTCTTGACAGAATTATTATCGGTGGGACCCCACACAGCAGGCTGAGTCCAACCTGCAGTATTGATCTCACTTACACCCTGTACAGCCGTTGACTTTGACAGCTAAAACACATCTTATTATCTATAAAGGTCTGTCTTAGAAAGACAGCTGGCAGCTTCCTCTGTAAGTTTCTCTATTAACCTGGCCTGAGGCATCCATTCAGGCTCAGCATAGCTCTGCCAGGGTCACGAAGGTCAGGCACACACCCAAGCAGTGCCATCCCTGAAGGCACATGGGGGCACACACGTCACCTGGAAACAAAGACATAACTCATATCTTTCTTCCATCCTCCAAAAATCTATACCCCAAGCAGGAAGTGCATTGAGTAAGCAGGACACGATACCAGGACCTCCCATGTGGCTTTCCACCATGGTTCCTCCTGGCCCGGGGTTTGAAGTTAAGTCCTTGCTTTCAGAGGTACCGCCTGAGGAAGTC
This sequence comes from Myotis daubentonii, assembly GCF_963259705.1. Taxonomy (NCBI): domain Eukaryota; kingdom Metazoa; phylum Chordata; class Mammalia; order Chiroptera; family Vespertilionidae; genus Myotis; species Myotis daubentonii. The sequence continues at coordinate 118,606,037 of NC_081861.1, forward strand.
AGTTCCAAACAGCTCTGTCTGCAACTCAAGTCCATCACCTGCTAAGTGTGAACAGCATGTGGAGGTATTCTACGGGACTGTGCAGAGCTGGCCCACCCCTGCTGCTTCATAGTCACAGGGTCACATGCCATCTGGGCTCCGTGGTCCTTCTGAATCTGAGTGCTCACAGCAGCTTGAAATGGCAACACAAGTGTTTTTCTTCAGAAAGAGGAGAAAAGCCCTGGCTGGTTTGGCTCAGTGGAGTGAAGGGTCTCGGGTTCGATTTTGGTCAAGAGCACATGCCCAGGTTTCCTGCTCGATCCCCAGTAGGGAGCGAGCAGGAGGCAGCTGATCAATGTTTCTCTCTCATCATTGATGTTTCTACATCTCTCTCCCTCTCTCCCTCTTCCTTCCTCTCTCTAAAATCAATAAAAAATATATTAAAAAAGAAAGAGTAGAAAGCTTCCAGGAACAGATATGAAAACAAAGATAATTAATGTTCTGCCCCTGCCCCTGTGATTTCCCGGATGCCAGGGTTTGTTACTGTTGATGTTGTTGTTACAAAGCCAGTGTGTCCAATTCACTAATACTATCTTTACAATTTTTCCTAATCATTTCATTTTTTGCCCAGACCTTTCATCTGGAAGGGATGTGTGCCAGATGGACAAAAACATTTTCACAGAATAACATTTTTATCCAACTTAACCAGAAAGACATCATATTTTGGAGAACTGGTCAGAGCAAGATCCTAGTCTTTTGATATTTAAAAAAAAATGTATTTACATAACTCCTCCTCCCCCATGCCTCTTGTCCAGATCATTTATCCAGTGAGCAGCCTGGAAACGATCAATACCTTTCAGGCGACAGCTGCCTTGAGTGATCCAACTGCCTTACTAAGGTGTGTGCAGCAGGAGAAAAGTGGGGGAAGTGGAATCATTGTTGCAAACTGCAACTAATCTGAAAGGCTCACATCAACAGCCATGAGACATCACACCACCCCAGAGGGGTTCCAGAGCCCCTCAGTCAGAGGTGGGTGGAGGGGGTACATTCTCCCAACTTGCAGATTTCAGAGGAATCACCAGTTAGGACTGCAATCAGGCTCTGCATCAGAACTATAGCGCCCATCCCCAGCTCCATTTCACAGGGTTCTATTTGAGAACTAGCTCTTACCCTAGGGCAAGCATGTCAGACTCAAAGGCCAACATGGGCCAGATAAACAAGGTTTAAGTTTATAGGAACCACAAAAAAACCCCACAACAACAAAAGCTTCAATTTTCATAGAAAAGTAAGTTTATTTTGATAGAGACATGCTGAATACAAAGGGCTAAAATAAATGAGTCATTGTTAACATAAAATAATAGAACATTTTAATGAAAATTAATATTTTTTCTTGAATGTTAACTTACCAGACACTGAATAACTGCACAAATTAATAAGTGTAATGCAAATAAACCTATTTTTCTTGTTCTCTGAAAGTGAAATATTTCCTGTTGTGCGCACCAAACAAGTCAGTACAAGACTAATGATGTGGCCATAGGATGCTAAAATATTCGCTGCTAGTATTAGTGAGAGAAATGGTGTGCCTGCGCTTACCAGGTAAGGTGCATAAGGGAAGTGACTGTAACCCGATTCTAGTAATCAGTCACTAGCGAATGTTGTAGTTTGTTATTAATAATTATGTATAACAGGATATTGTAAAAATTAAGTTACAAAATTTTTACTAACGTTTCTTACTTCTATATATATATAAAAGCCCAGTGACCCAAAGAGTGGAACGACTGGAATGACCAGTCGCTATGATGGGCACTGCAGCATCCAACTATCCTGATCCAGGCACCGATTGGCACCCCCAACCACCCGCGGCCCCTCCCCCCAGAAGGCCCTGTCCCCAATCGCCCCCCCGACCCTGATCAAGGGCAGGGCTGGCAGCCAACCACTCACAGCCCCTTCCCCTGTTCAGCTACGGCCCCTCCCTCTGGCCTGCCAGCCCCCCATAGGCCCTGACGAGGGGGGGTGGTTCGGCTGGCCAACCTCCTGAGATCCCTCCCGCCAGCTGGCTGGCCCCCTGATAGGCCTCGTTTGCTGACCAGGACAAGGGACCCCACCCGTACACGAATTCGTGCACCAGGCCACTAGTACCATTATATTGGCTGGGCTGCAAAAATATTCATTGTGGGCCTCATGCAGTCCAGGGGCCATGAGTTTGACATGCTTGCCTTAGGGCATTTGCAAGTGACTTGGCTGAGCCAGCCAACATCCACATGTTTTCATAGCTGCTGATACTGATAAAGCCCATAGCGGGCTGTATCAGGTTTCAGCGTGGAGTCAGGTCCCGATCGTTGTGAAGTCAGTAGACCCCAATTGCCAGCAGCTCTTCCTGAGCAGCGGCAAAGCTGAGACATTGTAGAGCCAGACACGTGTGTTCCAAGTCCAAGGGCTGAGTCCTTTTCACCTTGTCAGTCTTGGGGTCCAAATTGACCCATGCGAAAATATACTCATCAGGCCAGAAAATCATCAGCTTCTAAGAGTAAGAAATCTGATTTTACAAAAGCTCATTAGCAAAATAAAAACTATTTTCTAAAATTCCCAAAGTGGACTTTATCTGGAGGTTGGTTCCCTTTTTCCAGAGACTCCAATAGACAAAACCAGTAACAAAACATCAGTTACAGCACCTTATGTCCACTAATAAGAGTTTAAATTCCAGCCCAGCTGGTGTGGCTCAGTGGTTGAGCATCGACCTATGAACCAGGAGGTCACGGTTCAATTCCCAGTCAGGGCACATGCCTTGGGTTGTGGGCTCAATTCCCAGTGTGGGGCGTGCAGGAGGCAGCTGATCAATGATTCTTTCATCACGGATGTTTCTATCTCTCTCTCCCTCTCCATTCCTCTCTGAAACCAATAAAAATATTTTTCAAAAGAGTTAAAATTCCAGTCCACACATCTGTAACAAAAAACAAGGGCGATATGTCCCATTGACATGTTTTTTTTTTCTCTTTGCAGTTTTCCCTGGTTGAGATGACCTCTCTAGCATTTATAGAATTAAAAGCATAGTAACATTTTACATTAATTTTTATCATACATCCAGATGTAATAGCCAGAAAATGCAAAGCTGCGATTTAAAATTCCTTTTTTTTCCCACTGCAAGTTTACTCAAAACCTTAGCAGTAAAGTCACCATTTATAGGGTTCACATCCCAGCTGCTAGGAGAGCCTAGCTAGTTGCAGCGAGGCTGAAGAAATGACTAGATTTTCCCCCCTCTTTCTTTTCCTCTCTGGTTTAGCCTTGCTCCAGTCCTGGGAACAGATTTAACCTTTTTCCCCTCCCACTTAGGGGAGAGAGCAACTACAAAATAATTTTTGTGTTCAGACCCCTTATCTCCTACCAGAGAAGGGAGACAGACAGTCAAACAAACAAATCATCACCTGGACTGTGGCTATTTTTCTCACTTTATCCTGAAAGGCCCAGAGCAGCCATTGAGCTAACAACTTGTATCCATGTTGTTATGCGGTGAGCTGAATCTCCTATGGGTAGATGTATCATTTTGACATTCCATAGTAACTTTTACCTCTGACCACAGACAACAGCTCATCAACTGCTTTGTACTATGGGTGACCCTCTCCCCCACACGCACACATACCAGGATTTCATCATTCCCTGCCCCTCGCTCTTTCTCCTCCCTTTAAGTAATGCTGTAGCTACATTTCAGTGACTCAGGGTCATTCTAGCAAATCCCACCATTGTGTTGGAGGTCCCCAAGATCATCCCACATTCAAATATTCGCTAGAAGGTCTCACAGCACTTGCATGTAGTTGTGTGATGTAATGAGATACCAGCTCAATCAGAAGAGGGAAAGTCAGAGTCTGGAGGAATCCAAGAGCAGGCTTCCTTATGTTGTCTCCCTCCCATTAAGGGTCTTTCAGGGTGCATCTTCCCCCTCCCCCCAACAAAAAGTAGCAACATGTTTATAACATGTGTTCCTAGGAAAGCTTATCAGAGACTCAGTGCCCGGGGATTTTATTAGGGACTGGTCACACAAGCATGGTCCATCTAGCATGGACCAGAATTCCAGACTCTCAGCCAGAAAGCAGATGCTTTGCACAGTGACTGTCCTCTGAGTAAAGAATCAGAACACTCCTGACATCATAGTTTCCAGATTGACCAGGGGCCAACCTTGCAAGCAGGCCTTCCTAAGGATAGCACTCTCAGGCTTGCTGTGCTAACTCTTTCCTGCACAGGTACTGCTGATACTACTGTGTTGTGTTACGTGCATTCATCATTAAAGGAGAGACTAAATTTCAGCTACAGGTTCATGAAAATGAATATGTAACATTTTTCCCTATTCAAGTTCATGGAACCCCTGATTTCTTTTCCCTGGCTTCTCAAAGAGAGAATAAGTCTGTTGATTACTGATTCAGAACCATGTAAGTTAATAGCTCATCCCCAGCCACCCCTCCCATCTGAAACTTTCCCAAGTTAACTGCCTGCAGTGGCTTTAACATTGTTTTGACATTCCATAGTAACCTTTACCTCTTACCACAGACAACAGCTCAGCAGGGGTTTTAATATTGTTCCTGATCTTGTAGTTCTAGTTTTACTTCCACATCTTCTACCTACATTTGCAGACACCCACAGGGCTGGAGGACATCAAGGAGGAAGAAGTAAGGGGAGCAGAAGAGTTCGAGCCTGGCTGATGCTGAGTTTGTAGTTGTCTCTGCCCTTGGCAGATGTTTAGAGTCAACTCTTCTTGTTGTAGTACCTGCATAGATTATTTGGAGAACTCACCATATTTCCCTTATCCCTGCTCTCTTGGCATCTCTTTTTCTTGTAACTATATCCATATTCCTTCTAGTCTTGCTTCCCTTTCTTCAGATCCCAAATATCTACCTCTCTTTGCAGTTCCTTCTACTGTCTTTTCACCCCATTAGGCAATTCTTTTGGACAGATGTAAGATAAACCTATGGCAGCGTACATGTTCTCCCCCACCCCTCCATACCTCCCTCCCTTCCCCGCTTAAAGGAAAATGCTCACTTTTTGCTTTGGCAAACTTTGAGAATGTAAGCTGCCCAACCCAGCCACCTGCTCTGTACTCCCATTCCTCGTTCTACCCAGACTGTTGCCCTTTGGAGTTCCAGGTGAGAGTCGGACACTAATGCATGATGTTCCCCAAACTACAATGGAAACAGATTAGCTCTAAAGTCATCTCCTTACAGTCCTTTTGTTGACTTGAGTTGAAAGGGAGAGTACCTCTGCCACTCCACCTGTGGGGTGTCTGCAATGCACAAATGGCTTGACTCAAACATTCCTTTCCCCTTCCCAACTCCCATACATTTATGCACTTAATGTGGATGAGGAATTAAGAATCATGTAGACTTTATGGGCCTACATCATGATTTTAAACCTCACTCAGCATCCTGTTTTATTTGTGCCTCAGCAGAAACTTGCAACAAAATTCTATTTTAACATCTAGTTACTAATATGCATTCATTAATGCTCCTCCCCCCCCAAACAGTTGAACCTGTTATTGGCATGTAAGTCTAATGAGAGTTTTTTTCTTGACATATATGATAATTTATTTCAGTCTTTTTCTTGATTGTATTAACTATGACCCTCAACTTGTTTTCTTTCATTTCCATGTTGTTTAATTTTTTCTTATAAGATATTAAGGGCAAAGGGCAAGAAACTAAATATTTCACAAACACTATGGGCTCACTAAGATGGCAAAACTTTAGAAAGAGCAACTGTGGGCTGGCAGGCAACACCTTCATGAGAAAGCTCCAAATATTTTCCCATCAGGTGATGGATGAAAGTCCACATCCAGCACAGGAAGGGCAGTTCTGGTGCTCTAGTGTATACTTCACCGAGGTGCTAATATCTGTGAAGATTAGTTTTGTTTATAATAGTCTTTTAAATTCCTAATGCCATATAGAGGTTCACAACTTAGTTAGAATTACGAAATTAGATTTCCTTCCTTTCCTCCATTCCTTCCTCCCTTCTTCCTCCCTCCTTTCATTCCATTCTACCTCCCTCCCTCCCTCTCTCCCTCCCTTCCTCCCTTCCTTCCTTCCTTCCTTCCTTCCTTCCTTCCTTCCTTCCTTCCTTCCTTCCTTTTCTTCCTTCCTTCTTTTCTTCCTTCCTTCCTTCTTTCCTTCCTTTCTTCTGAATAATACTAATCACTAAGAAGAGGTGCACTGAATAGTTTGTCTCTCCTGAGGAATAAGAGACTTTTTTAATTAACCTTGTTAGGGGATTTTTCATCTGGATATATGACTTTGGTGGAATGATGGAGGTGAGAAGACCTGGCAATAGGTATGAGGTTTTGGATAAAAGCAAACACACCTTCTTAGAAATTCTGTCTGGGTGGCTGCAGTGACCCCACTCTTTTGCTGTACTATTTCTTTCTGTCATTGGTTGTGTCCCCTGTAACACTATAATTCCTTTTCCTTTTGACTCATTTTCATCTTTCAGTTAGATTATGTATGATGAAATATAGCCACTAAAGTAAAGGTGAGTGAGATACTTCTCTGAAGATATATGTGTGTGTGTGTGTGTGTGTGTGTGTGTGTATTACATATGTAAGTACATCTACAAATTCCTTAGAATTGGATATTCAGGTATTGTTAGTAAATTATGTGTATGAACTTAAAAAGCTATGGTTTAGTGTCTTATAGTAATAATTTCTGAGAGTTGGACAGCATTGTTCCTCTAGTTTAACAGGAGTTTTACTGATCAATAATGCCGAATTAGACTTTTTTCTATTTTAGTCATGGACTTCTGTATGAGTAATGAATGAAGTCTAACTTGGAACCTGATGTCTTAGGTCAGAAAATCTCATTAAACCACATCCCAGTTTTAGAGCAGGCCCAAAGTTCTGGCAGATATTTTAAGAGCATTTTAAGTGATTAGAGAAAAATGCAGAGTGGTCTACAGAAAATAAAACCTAAAAATAAGAACAAAAATAAGAAGGTAGCAAATACCAGAGGGTAGGGGACAAATAAGCATGAAAGAGGAAAAAAAATTGTAATATAAAATTTATGTCAGATTTACCTAAATGACTATATTGACCTAAAATAGTCTATATTGTAACACTGTTGCTTTACTGTAATATATGGAGATGAGGAAACCATAGTGCATTTGAAGTAAAAATGTCAAGCTCTATTTTGAGTGTTTTTCCTAGAAGACATATTTTAATCCTCACAATAGCTCTACAAGTTAAATATTATCTTCCAGCAGAAGAATAAGTCAAGACTCAATGATTGAGTATCTTTCCCCAAACCCTCTCACTAACATAGGCATAGCTAGAATGTGAAAGTAGTCCTGTATGTGAAAGTATCTGAGTTCCTAGCACTATACCACACTGTCTCCAATTTAGCTGCAGAAGCTAAATAAAAGTTAAGTATATTTATGACACTTTATAGAATACATCTAACACATCTCATTTCTAAATCCAGGTATCTAAGACCATTGACTTTTTTATTGTATTTATTTATTTATTTTTGACTCTAGGTAAATCTGCTGGTTCCTATGTTGCCATCGTATAATAACAATGGACAATTTCCAAACTAGAAATTGGAACTCGAGGTTTGACAGAGTTCCAGGTTTGTACGCATGTTTATATGAAAAATCTATTTATAAAGATATAAAATGTAAAATACATTTAATTGTATGTTTAACAAATCACTTTAGTGGAAAAGAAAAACAAAGTCACCTGAAATATGGTACACTTGGAAAATACCAAACATATGGTTCTATAAAACATTCTTCTTTTCTTTATAGCCAAATCTTTTTGTGCCTCAAAGATTCAAACTTTACCCTTAATAATTTAGTCACAATCCTTGTTTAGCTAGGGACTTTAAAGTCATTTCATGCTTCAGTGCAGAATAGTAATTAATGTTGGGATTTTGACATTTAAAAACACATGTAGAAGATTTAATAACATTGATGTAATTACAATGTTTTAAGTGGTTATTTCTTTTCTTATCCCTGCAAAGTAATTGTAATAGAGTCTGATTCTACCATTATTGTTGCTTTTTAAATAATAAACAAGGGAATTGCCAATGTGGGAAGTGTATCCTAATTCAAATTAGGCATAACATGTAGAATATTAAGATATAAGGATCCTTGCTTCTTTGCTTGCTTTCCAATACAAAATAAAAATGGTTATTTTTAAGTAGCCCCAAACTGCTCAACATATATATGGTTAAATACTATGGATTATTTATTTGGGAGTCTTATAAGGAACAACATTCAAGTAGTGGATGAATGATAAATCCCTTTAATCAATTGGATAACTGATAGAATCTGTGGTTCCATAACTAACTTGAGAAGGGTATTTCTCACTGGCCATACCAAAAAAACACACAAAATGAATGAAATCTTCTGGTTTGTAGACAGTTTAATATTTACATGTATAATTACTAGCACAGTATTATGGGGTCTGTATTCAGAATGCAGATATTTATATATGAACTGGATCACTTTTAGGAGGCAAGGCATATTCTCTTCACATCAGTTCACACCACTCCTTATTGACTTATGTATATCCTATTTAACTCATTTGGGTTTATCTTCTGGGCTTCTAGGGTTATGTGAGTTTATTACTCTTGATAGAGAGGGTGAAATAAACATATAAATGTTACATTGGCTATTATATTTTTAAAAATTGGACACCCAAGTTAGATTAATCATATATGTGTGTAACAATGATTCATTTCTTGATTCTCAGCCCCAATTCCTCCATTCTTTGCATTTCTTTGTGATATGAGATGCACACTCTGTAAACATTTCTATTTTTCCAGTGGCACGATGTTGGTTTCAATAATAGAAAAATCCTAAGGACACCACTAGGCAATAATAGCAAGAAGACACTTTCCTTCATGTTCTGGTCTTTCTTTATTATTATTGAGCATAGGAACCTAGTGGCCCTCAATCAGCTCCAGCCAGCCACACTCTTAGGCCACACTCTCCCCACTCAGTGGCCCACTAGCTGTGACCTGTGACCTCTGGAAAGTTTTTTTTTTGACCCTGGAGGATACCTCAGTCTTGTGGTGGAGCATTGTTATGTTATTGTTCTTCCAATGTCAATTCTCCTCAACCTAGATTTTGTAGTTTGTTTTAGAACTTGCTATCCCTAGACTCCTTAGAGTCTTCTTTCTACCCGATACATTATCTAACTCCCTTTTTGTTTGTTATTAATTCTTTATGCTAATCTTCTCTATTCAAATTAGGAGTGATGTTTCCTCACTAGACCTCAACTGATATGGAGAGCAACTAAGGTCTTGAGAATTTTATTCTAGGTAAGATGCGCCAAATTATTACAAACAAAGCTAACTAAATGTTCGCAGAAATATAAATTGATACATGATCTATTGTATGCCAACTTTCAATTCTATGTACATAAATTAAGGTCTACTTCTTTAAATGTTACTTAATTCCAGTAAACCTTAATGAATACTAAAGGCAATGGCAGACTTTCTCATTAAGAAGAAGCTGAAACCACGGCCGTGAGTTTTCAGCCCAAGATATCTGAAGTTATGCTGAGTAATGTTTTGAAGAGGTGCACACAGGTACATAGAAAACCATGTAGGTGGGGCATTTTCCTTAGTCAGTGTTTAATCCACATGTTGACAAAATGCCAGGAAGTTACAAAGGGGTAGATTGGGTGACCTTTGTTCTCAAAATATTTTTTCTCTTTGTATATAGGTAAAGATTTGAAGATCAATAATCATTTTGATTTCAGCATGCAATTACATGCTCTTCGTTTGAGTTCCTCTGAGTTCTGCACTAGGCTGCCTACTCTGGTTTCACTGCATGCTGATGACAAGTTAAGTTATGAAAAACCTTAGTCTTTAATTCCATCAAGAGGTGGATGTCAAAAAAAGATAAAGGTATACATCCGATGGTACTAAGAAACTTGAGCCTGGTTCTTTGGGGGAGTATGCCTATAATTTTTTGGGGGGGGATTTCTGGATAAATTTGAATGTATGATACAAGGATGTCTGTAAAAAATCCTTGTACACTGACAGTTAATATGAACACTTGACTAGAAATTTTCCAATGTGGAGATTTTCTAGTCAAGTTGCTTTCCATATTAAGATAGACATTTATACCAGGTATTCCCCCCTCCTCAAAATGTTGGGGGGTTGTGTAAACTCAGGCAAGGGATTTCAGGTCAGCAAGTAAATAAAGCAAGTAACTTGAGATGTCAGTTCAATCTAAATAATAAATGTTGAGTCTCTATAATATGCAGAATACTGTACCTTCAAGAAGCTTAAGATTTGATGGGTAGACAGTTTACTCTGACGTATTCCAACATATTGATGCATTACACCTAAATAATAATCCACAGATACTGCATTTTGACTGTGGGGGCAAGAAATAAACCATTTCCTGTTATACTTTCCTTATTCTTTCCTCTGCAGTGAACCTCTAAATTTTACCAACTATTTTACTACAGCCAGGGGCAAATTAAAGCAAGAGGTTGAATAATCCGAAAACCTGTAAAACAAAATTTCACTATTTTTGAAAATATTTAGGTGACTGTCTCACATCCATTTTTGCTTCAAAAGTAGATGCCTTTTGTAAACAGTGAACTGGCAAATCTGTGAAAGAAACAAACCTTAGTGCTGGGCCATTTCGAAGGAATAATTTTGACCTGATATTCTCCGTTGATGGCATTTTTGCCATCATTAGCTCGTTCTTAATAGAGGGCAGCTGTAGCCAGTTTGGCTCACTGGATAGATAGAGCGTTGGCCTGGGGACTAAAGGGTCCCAGGTTGGATTCCGGTCAAGGGCATGTACCTTGGTTGCGGGCACATCCCCGGTAGGGGGTGTGCAGGAGGCAGCTGATCGATGTTTCTCTCTCATCGATGTTTCTCTCTAATCCTCTCCCTTCCTCTCTGTAAAAAATCAATAAAATATATTTTAAAAAATAGAGGACAATCTTTTATTTAACCAACACTTCCTTCGCATGTATATGCCAGGCATAACCAAGGCTATATCATTTGCCAAAATTGAAGTAGACAAAATCATAAGAAAGGCCTTTCATTGGTTAATATCTCTCTCCCTCCAAATACAGATGTGCAAAAGATTACACGAAAGTTGCCTTTCTTCTGTAGCACCCTGCATTGACTGCCCCCACATCATCCAGAGGTATTCATTTCATTTAACAAATGTAACTATAAATTAGAGACCCTTAAATAGTTTTTTGGGTCTTTAGAAATGGCAAAGTATTATGGTCTCTTCTCTTACCCTGGAAGTGTACCAATCATCAGGGAAAATTATTTTATTTCTTTCTCATCATTGATGTTTCTATCTCTCTTTCCCTATCCCTGAAATCAATAAAAACATATTTTAAAAAAGAAAAGAAAATGTGTATATGGAATATTATTCAGCCTTAAAAAGGAAGGAAATCCTTCTATTTGCAACAACATTGATGAACCTGGAGGACATTATGCTAGTAAAATAAACACGCCACAGAAGGACGCATACAACATGGTTCCACTTATAGGAGCATCTAAAATACTCAAACTTATAGAAGCAGAGACTGGAATGTTGGTTACCAGTAGCTGGGGAAAAAGGATTAATAGGTAGTTGTTGTTCAACTGGCATAAAGTTTTAGTTATAGAAGATGAATTACATTTAGGGGTCTGCTATACATCATAGTGCCTGTAGTCAGTAATAGTGAATTGTGCACTTAAAAATGTGTTAAGAAGATAGAGCTCATGTTAAATGTTCTTACCACAAAACAAACAATAAAAGCCAAAGGGACCCAAGGAACCTTTTGGAGGTAACAGATATGTTGATATGTTTATTACCTTGATTTTGGTGATGGTTTCACTGGTGTATGCTTATGTCAAAACACAGTAAATCATATACATTAAATATGACTCATGAACCAGGAGGTCACACTTCCATTCTGGGTCAGGGCAGTTTTTGTATACAAAAAAAACCCTCAAACAAACAAAAACTAAACAAGTCAAAACACAAATCAATAAACATTTCTACCCATGTGCCATTTGTTGCAGTTGAGTTCACTTTAATATTTTAAAACTCTAACACTTTCTGCCCACTCAGCACGGCTCATTGGTTGAGTGTCGACCTATAAACCAGGAGGTCATGGTTCAATTCCAGGTCAGGGCACATGCCCAGGTTGTGGGTTCGATCCCCATTAGGGGATGTGCAGGAGGCAGCTGATCAATGATTCTCTCTCATCATTGATGTTTCTAGCTCTCTTTCTCCCTCTTCTTTCCTCTCTGAAATCAATAAAAGTATATTTAAAAATAAAATAGAACTCTAACACTTTCTAAAGCAGTGGTTCTCAACCTGTGGGTCGCAACCACTTTGGGGGTCAAACGACCCTTTCACAGGGGTCGCCTAAGACCATCAGAAAACACATATATAATTACATATTGTTTCTGTGATTAATCACTATGCTTTAATTATGTTCAAGTTGTAACAATGAAATTAGGGGTTACCACAACATGAAGAACTTTATGTATTAAAGGGTCGTGGCATTAGCAAGGTTGAGAACCACTGTTCTAAAGTGTTAAAGTCTCCTACTTCTTGAGTCTTTTCTCATGTTGCCTCCATCTTCCCAAAGTGCCATCTGATAGTTAAAATTCTGTTTACTTTTCAAGGCCATTTCAAATAATCTTTTCTCCAGGAAACTATTTTTTCTGTCAGTCTAAGATAATTTCTTCTTCCTTCTTCCCCCCCACAATACTTAAGTTTTGTTTTTGTCTTTTACATTTTTATAGCATCAAAGAGTACCACAAGAGCAAAAAAACCCACCTTCCTCTATGATGTTTTGTTTTGCTTTTAATATATATGTATATTATTGATTTCAGAGAGGTAGGGAGAGGGAGACAGAGAGAGAGATAGAAACATCAATGATGAGAGGGAATCATTGATTGTCTACCTCCTATACGCCCCACACGGGCGATTGAGCTCACAACCCAGGTATGTGCCCTGGACCAGAAATCGAACCATGACCTCCTGGTTCAGAGGTTGATACTCAACCACTGAGCCATGGCCGGGCTGTTTTGCTTTGTTTTTACTAATGTATCAGGAAGATATTGTTTTATTTTTGTTAATGAGAGAGGTGTGGGAAGATTACTCAGATTATACTTTCTAAAAGATAAATAAAATTTCTCCATTAAATTACTCCATGAATGAGGTCCAAACTAACTTTATCATTGGAAAATCCTAAGAGGAAAGTGAAAACCTAAGAGGTTTACATGCAGACTTACTCCCCACCTTCATGCTATGTTTGGAGCATCTGTCTCAGGAATCTTTCCCTACTTCGAATGTGGACAGGTATAATGAAGCTGCAGAGTAGGTGATCCCTCCCATTCCTCACAATCTCCTCCCCTTCTGATTCACAGAAGCTGCTGGGTACCACAGTGGAAACCTCTTTCTAAATCTTTTCAGAGCTCTGAGGGTAGGTTGCAGCTGAAAACAGTCAGGGGTAGGGAATCTTTCTTCCCTTGGTCAAGGTCAGCAGCCTCATGGTGGGTAGTGGTTCCTCCGATGCCCTTTGTCAAGTGCAAGGAGACACCTTGACAATGTGGAGCGTTTTCTCTCCACTCCAGGGGGCCCTGCCATTAACAATCCTAAGCTTCCCATTGAACCTCTGGTGCCTAAGAGAACTCTCTATCTGCTAGGTCTTCTTTCTTTCATTTTCTTTTCTCCAACTATGGGGATTGACATCGAGTGACAGTTAAACTAACCAATGGGGAATAGAAGGAAACCTTTGGCCTGTTAGGGCACTGATGTGGGAGAGAGAAGGAGGGATTAAGTAAATGACAATTTTTAAAAATACATATTTTTATTGATCTCAGAGAGGAAGGGAGAAGGAGATATATAGAAACATCAATGATGAGAGAGAATCATTGATTGGCTGCCTCCTGCATGTCCTCTACTGGGGATAGAGCCCACAACCCAAGCATGTGCCCCCTTGACTGGAATCGAACCCGGAACCCTTCAGTCTGCAGGCCAATGTTCTATCCTCTGAGCCAAACCAGCTAGGGCAGTAAATGACAATTTAATAAAATTTATTCTGTAACAAAAAAGAAAAAGGTAGGTTTGGCAGGCCAGCATCAATTTTCCCTCCCTAAGAGCACCCAACATTCTTTTGGGAGTTACTTTTTCCTCATTGGATGTAGTCAGGTGGGCTGTGAAAAATGGCTATGTCTTCCTACCAACTAAGTGGTGGCACATGACCCAATTCAAACCTCTGTAAATCTTGGGGTGGGAGACGGAGGGAGAAAAGTTCTGATGGTCTCATCTGCTGATTCTTGCTTCACAGCTTGAAAGACAGCCTTGGTTCTGGCCCATTCCAAAACCAAGACCCTATATGCCCCTGGTAGTTTTCCCCATAATCTCTATTGAACTGCAGCAAAATGAGATTATTCTGCTGCTTAAAACCAAAGAACCTTCATTATATAGTGGCATAATTCAGAAAAACAAGCTGTAGGATAAATAATGATATTTAAAGTATATTAGGCCCTTACTACTTGGTCCATTGTTTGCCTGACAATTTAACAAGATTAAACACCAAATGTTTCAATGTTGACTATATAAGGAAATCTGTGTGTTTTTATACACTTCACAGCAAAAAAAATCCTGCAGCGTTTGAAAATATTGTGTTCACTTCAAAGAGAGTTGACAAGTACTTTAGAATGGTTCTAAACCTCGGGCATCAACAAACTAAATGATGAAAACATGAATTCCTCCTCTTTTCTTTTAGATAAGATTGCTTACAGTAATAAATGCTGGTTTAGTCAGGGATATAGTTGATTATACACTGTCTGAATGGAAAGTTAGAACAATTTGTTCCCATATAAAATTTATATCATTAGCTGAAGATTTTGTACTACTGTGAAAAAATAATTCTTTTTAAACATTTATACGTGAAAAAGATATAACAATTTTGGAACAGATTCACTTATTAATACACTTTATCATGCAGAAGTTTGAATGCCAGGGTGTCTTTCCATACATGGCCAAGTGCTTTATGACTGAAGTTTCTTTGTTGTTTCAAGAAAGGGAAGTGCCTAAATAAACAAAAACCACAAATAAACCATGTTGAGAAAATGGTGGCATCACAACATAAGCCCATACAATGAAAACCAACTATCCTATATAATAAAAGGGTAATATGCAAATTGACCCCAACAACAGAATGATCAGGAATGACCAGTCGTTATGACACACACTAACAACCAGGGGGGGCAGACGCTCAATGCAGGAGCTGCCACCTGGTGGTCAATGCACTTCCACAGGGGAAGCACTGCTCAGCCAGAAGCCAGCTCATGGCTGCTCAGCGCAGGGGCAGTGGTGGGAGCCTCTCCCACCTCTGAGGCAGCACTAAGGATGTCCAACTAATGGCTTAGGCCCACTCCCCATTGGACATCTGCCGAGGGCTCCCAGGCTGCCAGAAGGATGTCTGACTGCCAGATTAGGCCCAATCCCCTGGGGAGTGGACCTAAGCCAGCAGGTGGACATCCCCTGAGGGGTCCCAGACTGCAAGAGGGTGCAGCCCGGGCAGAGGGACCCACGTCCCCAAGTGCATGAATGTTCGTGTACTGGGCCTCTAGTAGTATATATTACCCTTAAAGATTCCCAAGGGAAGACACCTCATTGGAGATCAGCATGGTGTTGCTTGTCACTATAGTGACTCCAACACTCGTTTGTCCTGCAATATCAGAGTAGACTGCTCTTTATTAGGGGAGAGACAGGTTAAACCGTTTTGTCATGCTTCAGGCTCATGTTTGGGGGAAAGTGGGGAAAATGAGAGGCATCTGTATTAATGTCAACAACAAAATAAAAAATAGTAAAAGCACATCCATTGAGGCAAGATGCCCCAACTGTCAGAGCTACTGGAAACAGACTGAGAAAATAGATTGACCTATCCCATCTCATGTTAACCCCCAGGCTTAAGAGAGCTAGAATTTTCTACACATTTAAATTGTTTTTTTCCTCTCTGTTATTTTGGCAAGCTGACTTCTCAAACATCACATATATGGTTGATATGACTGCACTGTGTCATATCTTGCAAATGATCCTTATGGAAAATTTCAACTCAGCTGAAGCCTGCTTTAGTTTTACTTTCCTTTGGTATATAACTCCATCATGTGGATTAAATTATCAGCTGGTAATTTGTTTGCTTCTTATTGTTGAAAATATTACAGATGTACTTTTAGTTTGTTTGCTTGCTTGTTTTCCAGTGACCCTCTCAAACCTACACCCACCTCTTTGAAGCCTTCATCACTCTATTGTCTGTGTCCATATCTACACTAAGAAAAGACAAACATGCAAATTGATCATACCTTTGCTATGCCTTAAAACATGCCCACCAGCCAATCAGAGCAACTATATGCAAATTAACCCAACCAAGATGGCGGCCGGCAGCCACAGAACTGGAGCAAGGAGGAGGCTTGGTTGCCCCAATGATGGAGGAAGCCAAGCTTCCCGCTTGTTGTGGTGGCTCTGAGCTCCACTCAAAGAAACAAAGTTTCAATTATAGAAGGTAAATAAACCCCAGATACCTACTTTCAGCCGGCCCTGGCCACAGAGCTGGAGTGAGCAGGAGGTTTCCCTCACGCCCTCCCTGGCCAGCTCTGAGCTCCTCTCAATACTACAAAGTTTCATTTATAGAAGGTAAATAAATCCCAGAATAAAAAAAAAAGAAGAAGAAAAGGAGAGACTGGGAGCTTCCATCGCTGGTGGGCTTGGCCTGCCTGAAAACAGCCATTAGCCTCTCACCCAGGCTGGCCAAACCTCCATGGGGTGAGGGTCCCCACTGAGGGGGGGCTTGATAAGCCTTCAAATAGCCATTAGCTCCTCATCCAGGCTGGCCAGGCACCCCAGTGGGGAACCCCACCCTGATCCGGGACACCCTTCAGGGCAAACCAGCTGGCCCCCACCCATGCACCAGGCCTCTAACCTATATAATAAAAGGATAATATGCAAACTGACCCTAACAGCAGAACGACTGGGAATGACTGGTCACTATGACACACAGACCACCGGGGGCAGACGCTCAATGCAGGAGCTGCCCCCTGGTGATCAGTGCGCTCCTACAGGGGGAGGTCTGCTCAGCCACAAGCCAGGTTGATGGCTGCCAGTACAGCGGTGGTGGTGGGAACCTCTCCCGCCTCCTCAGCAGCACTAAGGATGTCCGACTGCAGCTTAGGCCTGGTCCCCGCTGGCAACTGGACATCCCCCGAGGGCTCCTGGGCTGCTAGAGGGATGTCTGACTGCCAGCTTGGGCCCGATCCCCCAGGGAGTGGGCCTAAGCCAGCAGGTGGACATCCTCAGAGGGGTCCCAGACTGCAAGAGGGCATAGGCCAGGCTGAGGGACCCCCTGAGTGCATGAATTTTTGTGCACTGGGCCTCTAGTATGCATATAAATTCCTCGGTTAATCACTCCCTACCCAGCCCCACCCACATCTTCCCTCTGAAATTTGACAGTCTGTTCCATGCTTCTATGTCTCTGGATCTATATTGTTCATCAGTTTATTATGTTCAATAGATTCCATATATGAGTGAGAACATGTGATATTTGTCTTTCTCTGACTGGCTTATTTTGCTTAGCATAATACCCTCCAGGTCCATCCGTGCTGCTGCCAATGGTAAGAGTTCTCTTTTTACAGCTGCATAGTATTCTATTGTACAAATGTGCCACAGTTTTCTAATCTACTCATCTGCTGATGGGCACTTGGGCTGTTTCCAGAACTTAACTAGTGTAAATTGTGCAGCTATGAACATAAGGGTGCATACATTCTTTCTGATTGGTATTTAGGGTTTCTTAAGATGGAGTTATATAAGAAGAATGAAAATATCCCAAGGCTGGAAAGCATGGGAATTTCCTAATTTTCCACTAAAGGAATCTGTATCAGTAGATAATTCATAACTACTTACATATATATAGTGTGAATATATATCCAATTGTGTGTGAAAGAGCTGAAACTGATTTTCATATGAGGATATTTTATGATGTAAATGTAATGCTACATTATAGGTAAAGTCTCCCTGCATTTGAAGAGCAGGTTTTCATTTGTATGTCTTTTGGGAATAAAAAATAATAAAATTTGTAAATATATATATATATAAAAAGAATAAAAATGTTTGTCACCAAGAGTTCACTCCTCACTGCTAGAAAGATCATATTAGCATGACTGGGCTTTTGTTTTCCCAAACAGTATCCCATTGATAGTGTCAGCCTTTGCTTGTCTTCCTTCACCTTTATCTAAATTTTTGTTGCCAATCGTATTTCCTCCAAACTGAACATTTAGAAAAATGTTAATATAAGACCCTCCATGTTTTGCTGTCCTGGATTAAGTGTCTCTTTAATATACTTTTCAAATCTTTGTGATTAGAGGCCAATCTTACCTATGTAGCAGGTAGGAACATCCACCTAAAATTTAGTTGTTCAAAAAGTATCCAGTTGTTTACTTTTTAAAATCAGTTCAAAACTGATCCTAAGTGTTAAATCCACAGAGCCAGTGAAATATTCAACCCTAACATTCCTTCTGACTGTCTCTCTCCCACTGTTGGTCCCAAATCCTGGGTTCAATGGTGATCTCTAAAATCCCTGTGGTCCTAATACCCTCTGTGTTATTTCTTTACCAGGCTTGAAGCAAGAATCTTCAGCAAGACTAGAAACCATCTAGCTCAAGTCCAGCCTCATCTGTGTTCTGGCCAAATCCTTGGAAAATTTCTGCCAAATGATGTGCTGATTCTAGATGTGAGAAAACTGGGAAAGTTTGAAAAAAGTCATAAAAATATAGAGTTTCTATACTCCAATTACTTTCCAAATATCTGCAATTTCTCATTCCTTTTTATAAAGTCAAGAAAATGTCTTGTACTTCAGCAGAATTTTACAATTTTTATAGATCAGTGACTGATAGGTCTTTTCCATTCTTTTCTGCTCTAAATGAAAGTTATTATGGCATTTACCCTGCCCCCGATTTATCACTGCATAACTGATGTATATTTCAGACCACAGAAAAGAACAGCTGGACTGTATAGAAAAGAGTACAGATCATCCAGAGATCCAGGGTGTTCAACTGGACGCAATTCAAATGGATTGCACTTCCAGTTACCTTGCTTGAGGAGGGGGTTAATGTGTTTCCTATATGGCAGGAAGGGAAAAATGAATATTTAGTGACCAGAAAGATAAATACTGGAAGAGGCTGGCTACCTGGTCACACACTTGGATCTTCTTCTTCCTGGGCACACACTGGGATACACCCTACTATAACGTCTTTTCTTAAAATATATTTTTATTGATTTCAGAGAGGAAGGGAGAGGGAGAGAGAGATAGAAACATCAATGATGAGAGAGAATCATTGATCATCTGCCTTCTGCATACCCCACTGAGGATCAATCCTGCAATCCAGGCATGTGTCCTGACGGGGAATCAAACCATGACCTCCTGGTTCATAGATTGATGGTCAACCATTGAGCCACCACAACCTGGCCACCACTGAGTATAACTTCTTACCTTACAGCCAGGTGTAGGTACATGATTGAGTTCTAGCCAGTGAGATGTGAACAGAAGTGGCATGTCTCATTTCCAAGCTATGCATACAATCCGTACCCTTGATATTCTCGATGTTTTTTCTCCCTCTTCTAGCTTAATGCAGATGACCACAGTTGTCTCAAAAACCACTTTGGAAGCTGGAAATTATAATCAGTCCAGGATGCAGATAAGTGCAACATGAGGATTCTTAGCAATTTCAGATTAGCTTCCATGTATAATAGGCAGGGATCTCTTCCAACAAGCTCAGATGTGTAAAAAGTATTCATTTGTTATCTTATTTAAATTATATTAAACTTGAATACAACTCCAAGATCTGTCCCACCAGTCTGCTGAGAAATGCAGTTTTAGCTGTTATTAAGGCTTCTACATAGTCTCTTCAGGTCTGGAAGTTCTGCTGCTTTCCAGTCATGTTTGTGACTCACTTGGTCCTGGACTTCTTGAGCCCATCACAAGCCATCCTTCTAAAGGCTGTCATGTCCCTGGAGGACACCTTCTGAATTATGTGTAGATCCTCAATCTTACCAGGATCCTCCACTTCTGGTTTTTTTCCAACCTCAATCTTTCTCTTTCTCTTTCCCTCCCCCTTTCAAAAACCATTTCTCAATCTCTCCCTCCCTCCCTCCCTCCCTCTCCCACCCTCCCTCCCTCCCTCCCTTCCTCCCTCCTGCTCTCCCTCCCTCCCTTCCTCCCTCCTGCTCTCCCTCCCTCCCTTCCTCCCTCCTGCTCTCCCTCCCTTCCTTCCTCCCTCCCACCCTCCCTCTCTTCCTCCTCATGTAGGTTGTGAGACAGGCAAAATGATCATTAAATGGGCTGAGGTTCCATAAAGGGCAAGGAGATTCAATGACTTTAGCCTGCCTATCTTTTTATGTTCTGTAAAAATCCATGAGGCAAATTACAAACCCTGACCAACTGTTTGAAATGGGGAAAGAAGAAAAATGCAGAAAACATTACTATTTGAAAAGAACTACCCTGATACATCTATATAAAACACTCTGGAGTTTTTCTTCATGGTGTAGCTGGGGCCACTTTCCATGGGCAAACTCCAGCTAATGCTCACTAAATGATCACATAAAACACAAACCTTTAATTTATAAATATTTCCACTAACCCAGGACTGATAGGTGGTGGCCATTAACTTGAATCCAATATAAATCTGTATATTATCGTAATCAAGCCATTTATATGAGTTCTTAGATGTTAGTTTATTTATTCAAAGGTTGACAAAGTTTAAGAAGTATAATAATGACTGAACTTTGCATAAGAATTCTGTGATGCCTAAAGAAAAAATATTTTGAATGACATATGAAAAGAGAAATCTAATAAATTATGAGTTCAAAATAAACTTTGTGAAAATAAAGATGAGCAAAGAGAAAAAAAAGAAAAGAAAGACCACTAGAAATTATAACAAGTAGAAAGAGTCCAACAGATACCAATTATCAATAGGCTATAATCAATATGGACAAGCATATGGTGAAAAAGTGAGTGACAACTGAGATACAGCATCTTGGAGCAGGGAATGACATGAAGAGCAAAAACGTAGAATGCTATCATAAAGGAAAAGATTCATTCAATCTCTGAGACACCCATTCTATTATGAGAGCTGCCGCCTGAGAAACATGAAAAGCAAAACTCCACAAAGAAGATAAATGATCATACAATTCAGCAATAGCACTTGTCTCAATGGGTCCCCAGATCTCTTCCTGAAAATGGCTCTTAGTTCTTTGAATGCTCAGTCAGAGAAATAAAATGTTTTCCTGTTTTATCAATAAATCTAAAACATGCTTAAATGATGCATGGTGAGGCAGAACATCTAGGTTTTTATATCTAAAAATCTTAATCTTACCTATCCCACACCACCCTCATGTGCAGATGAGATACAGGAAACAATTCAAGAATAACACAATACACTATACCGTTTAGCTGAGTACAGGGTGTTATTACCTAATAATTTTTATTTAATTATGATTAAAAAATCATCCAATAATTGCTGTGTGAATACTATCAAAACAGTAACTATTGGAGTAGGATCTTCATATGTGAGAACTGTACCTATTAAGGATGGCTTTTTCCCCATAAAAAGTAGACATTGGTAGGAATCTTGAAGATTCTGTAGATTATGGGAATATAGAGGGAAAATAATACATACTAGATAGAATCTCAGTAATCATTTTGAGGGTGATTTGGATTTACACATATTATTCATAGATTTATCAATTTTTTTTAAGTTTTATTGCTTAAAGTATTACAAAGGGTATTACATATGTGTCCTTTTTTATTCCCCGCCCTTGACAATCCCCTGTCCTCCCCTACCCCCCAGTGTCTTATGTCCATTGGTTATGCTTATATGCATGCATACAAGTCCTTCGGTTGATCTCTTACCCCCCTACCTCCTGGCCCCCAACCCTTTCCGGCCTTCCTGCTGCAGTTTGACAATCTGTTTGAGGCAGCTCTGCCTCTGTATCTATTATTGTTCATAAGTTTATAATGGTCTTTATTATCCATGAATGAGTGAGGTCATGTGGTATTTTTCCTTCATTGACTGGCTTATTTCACTTAGCATAATGCTCTCCAGTTCCATCCATGCTGTTCCAAATGGTATGAGTTCCTTCTTTTTTACAGCAGCATAGTATTCCATCGTGTAGATGTACCACTGTTTTCTAATCCATTCATCTACTGATGGGCACATAGGCTGTTTCCAGATCTTAGCTATGGTGAATTGTGCTGCTATGAACATAGGGGTGCATATATCCTTTCTGATTGGTGTTTCTGGTTTCTTGGGATATATTCCTAGAAGTAGGATCATTGGGCCAAATGGGACTTCCATTTTTAGTTTTTTGAGGAAACTCCATACTGTCTTCCATAGTGGCTGCACCAATCTGCATTCCCACCAGCAGTGCACGAGTGTTCCTTTTTCTCCACATCCTCTCCAGCACTTGTCGTTTGTTGATTTGTTGATGATGGCCAGTCTGACAGGTGTGAGATGGTACCTCATTGTTGTTTTGATTTGCATCTCTCGGATGATTAGTGACTTTGAGCATGTTTTCATATGTCTCTTGGCTTTCTGAATGTCCTCTTTTGAAAGGTGTCTATTTAGATCCTTTGCCCATTTTTTGATTGGATTGTTTATCTTCCTTTTGTTAAGTTGTATGAGTTCCCTATAAATTTTGGAGATTAGGCCCTTATCAGATATGACATTGGCAAATATGTTTCCCCACGAAGTGGGTTTTCTTGTTGTTTTGTTGATGGTTTCTTTTGCTGTGCAGAAGCTTTTTATTTTGATGTAGTCCCATTTGTTCATTTTCTCTTTAGTTTCAAGTGCCCTGGGAGCTGTATCAGTGAAGAAATTGCTTCGGCATATGTCTGAGATTTTATTGCCTTTGGATTCTTCTAGAATTTTTATGGTTTCCCGTCGTACATTTAAGCCCTTTATCCATTTTGAGTTTATTTTTGTGTATGGTGTAAGTTGGTGGTCTAGTTTCATTTTCTTGCATATATCTGTCCAATTTTCCCAACACCATTTATTGAAGAGACTATCTTGACTCCATTGTATGTTCTTGCCTCCTTTGTCAAATATTAATTGAGCATATTGGTTTGGGCCGATTTCTGGGCTCTCTATTCTATTCCATTGATCTATATGTCTGTTCTTGTGCCAGTACCAGGCAGTTTTGAGAACAGTGGCTTTGTAATACAGCTTATATCTGGTATTGAGATCCCACCTACTTTGTTCTTTCTCAGGATTGCTGCAGCTATTCGGGGTCTTTTTTTATTCCAGATGAATTTTTGGAGAGTTCTTTCTAGGTCTGTGAAGTATGCCGTTGGTATTTTAATGGGAAGTGCGTTGAATTTATAGATTGCTTTGGGTAGTATGGATATTTTAATGATGTTGATTCTACCAATCCATGAACACGGTATGTTCTTCCATCTGTTTATGTCTTCCTCTATCTCTTTTTTCAATGTCCTGTAGTTTTCTGAGTAGAGGTCTTTTACCTCTTTAGTTAAGTTTATTCCTAGGTAGCTTAATTTTTTTGGTGCGATGGTAAATGACATTTTTTTTTTAGTTTCTCTTTCTGAAAGTTCACTATTGGTGTATAGAAATGCCTCAGATTTCTTGGGGTTAATTTTGTATCCTGCTACATTGACAAATTCGTGTATTAAGTCTAGTAGTTTTTTGATGGAGTCTCTAGGGTTTTGTATGTATAATATCATGTTGTCTACAAATAAGGACAGTTTTACTTCCTCTTTTCCAATTTGGATGCCTTTTATTTCTTCTTCTTGTCTAATTGCAATGGCTAATACTTCCAGTACTATGTTGAACAGGAGTGGTGAGAGTGGGCATCCCTGTCTTGTTCCTGTCCTTAGGGGAAATGGTGTTAGTTTTTGTCCATTGAGTATGATGTTGGCTGTGGGCCTGTCATATATGGCTTTTATTATGTTGAGGTATGATCCTTCTACTCCCACCTTGCTGAGAGTTTTTATCAAAAATGGGTGTTGGATTTTGTCAAATGCTTTTTCTGCATCAATTGATATGACCATGTGGTTTTTTTCTTTCAGTTTGTTTATGTGATGTATCACGTTTATTAATTTGCGGATATTGTACCATCCTTGCATCCCTGGGATAAATCCTACTTGGTCATGGTGTATGATACTGCTGGATCCGATTTGCTAAGATTTTGTTGAGGATTTTGGCATCTATGTTCATGAGGGATATTAGCCTATAATTCTCTTTCATTGTGTTTTCTTTACATGGTTTTGGTATTAGAGTGATGCTGGCTTCATAGAATGAGGTTGGAAGTGTTCCTTCCTCTTGAATTTTTTGTAGTAGTCTGAGGAGGATAGGTTTTAGTTCTTCCTTGAATGTTTGGTAAAACTCCCCTGTGAAGCCGTCTGGTCCTGGGCTTTTGTTTGATGGAAGCTTTTTGATGACTGCTTCAATTTCTTCCATAGTTATTGGCCTATTGAGATTTTTAGATTCTTCCTGATTGAGTGTTGGAATGTTGCATTTTTCTAGGAATTTGTCCATTTCCTCCAGGTTGTCTAGTTTGTTGGAGTAGAGCTGTCCATAGTATTTTTTAAAAAATATATTTTATTGATTTTTTACAGAGAGGAAGGGAGAGAGATAGTTAGAAACATCTATGAGAGAGAAACATCGATCAGCTGCCTCCTGCACATCTCCCACCAGGGATGTGCCCGCAACCCAGGTACATGCCGTTGACCGTAATCGAACCCGGGACCCTTCAGTCCGCAAGCCGACACTCTATCCACTGAGCCAAACCGGTTTCGGCTGTCCATAGTATTTTTTAACAATCATTTGTATTTCTGTGGGGTCTGTTGTTATTTCGCCTCGATCGTTTCTGATTTTGTTTATTTGGGTCCTCTCTCTTTGCTTCTTTGTGAGCCTGGCTGGAGGTTTGTCAATCTTGTTTATCCTTTCAAAGAACCAGCTCTTGGTTTCATTGATTTTCTGTATTGTTTTTTTGGTCTCTATGTCATTTATTTCTGCTCTAATCTTTATTATCTCCTTCCTTCTGCTCACTCTGGGCTTTTCTTGTTGCTCTCTTTCTAATTCTTTGAGATGTAGAGTTAGATGATTTACTACCATTTTTTCTTGTTTGTTGAGATAGGCCTGTAGAGCTATAAACTTCCCTCTCAGGAATGCTTTCATTGCATCCCATAGGTTTTGGATTGTTGTGTTTTCATTGTCATTAGTTTCCAGGATGTTTTTAATTTCTTCTTTGATCTCATTGGTAACCCAATCAATATTTAATAACATGCTATTCCGCTTCCAAGTGTTTGAGTATTTTCGGTTGTTTTTATTGTAGTTTATTTCTAATATTATGCTATCGTGGCCTGAGATGATGCTTGGTATCATTTCAATCTTCTTGAATTTGGGGAGACTTTGTTTGTGACCCAATATGTGGTCTATTTTTGAATGTGTCTTATGAGCACTCGAGTAGAATGTATATTCTGTGGCTTTGGGGTGAAGCGTTCTGAAGATGTCAATTAAGTCCATCTGATCTAGTGAGTCATTTAGAATTGCTATTTCTTTGCTGAGTGTTTGTCTAGAGGATTTATCCAGTGATGTCAGTGGTATATTAAAGTCCCCTACTATGATTGTATTGTTGTTGATCTCTCCTTTGATATCTTCCAGGAGTTTTTTTTATGTATTTGGGTGCTCCTGCATTGGGTGCATATATGTTTACCAGGGTTATATCTTCTTGTTGTATTGATCCCTTTAGTATTATGCAGTGGCCTTCCTTATCTCTTGTTATGGCCTTCACTTTGAGGTCTATTTTGTCTGATATAAGTATTGCTACACCAGAGATTTATCAATTTTGATTATTACTGAAAAGAAGGAGAATTTTCTGGAAAATACTGAGTCTATCATTTAATACTCCTGCAATTTAATAATAATATCTTGGGCACTACCACCAATTATTACATTTCCCTGGAACTTCTTAATTGATGCATTTGCTCTTGACTAAAAACAAACAATAGCTAAAGTTTGATATTGAATTCATGTAAACTTTGATGCAATACTTGCTAAGCATAAGTAATAAAATGCTCTTTATCTTGTGGTCTTTGAGGTAATGTATCAAGCACATGAACCTTCAAAAGCAAAGGTGGTGGCAAAAAATCAAATCAGTACAAGAGGAAATGAAATAGTTATACTAATTTGACAGAAACTTACAAAATGCAATAGCTCATAGAGACCACATTTACCATTTTGATGTGCTAATAGATACTATGTATGAGGGAAATATTCACAAAGCAGACTTCATTCAATAGTTTTTGATACCTACTTCCCTAATATTATGAGAAAAAATGAGTAAGTTTCTATGATCAAAATTTTAGACATTGTACATGGAAAATTACAAATACAATTTTAACTTTATATAATATATGTGACCTATGCTGATGACAACCAATCAACCAGACAAACTTACTTATATTTAAAACTATAACTAGAGTATGTATATAATAACTATAGCAGATTAGAACTAGCAGAAAGGAAACATTTATGATTTACTGTACTCCCTCTCCCCATCCAATGTAAGAATTGTTTTTATAGTATCACACCCAGATGGCCAGATACCTTCTGCTAGAACAGGTGTAGTATCCTACTGTTTTTCTAAGAAGTCTATTTTGTACAGCTATAATTCATGGGAAGCGTTGCCTTCTGCTTAACAAGAATTTACCTCCCTGTGACTTATTTTTTTGATCCAAGTTTTGCTCTCTGAAGCTTCAAAGGAATAGTTTAATTCAAATTGGTTCAATTAATAAATCCAGAGGAGCTCTGCCAGAGCCTGAGGTGAGTGCTGGCATACAAAATTGAATGACACATTTATTTACATCTCTCCTATGACCTGACAGCTATTTGCAATGCCAGAAGACAAATTTTACATCCTCCTTGATTCTGTCCTATAAATCAAAGATCTCCAGGTCCCTGAACCATATTATGATCCTTTATAATCCCAATCAGTCGATTTCTAAATTTACACAATTAAATTACTAATCTAATTGAAATTTTAACCTAAAACTATGAAATAGGGATTATCTAATATAATATTTTACATCTGAGAACAGACCCTCTACATAGAAGTTGCTGGGGAAGTGGGGGCAAAAATCATCTAATGGTCCCCCTAGTTGATCGTCCACCTCAAGGATATATAAGAAGTAAGAGTGATAAGAAAAAAAATATTGATGATGATTTCTTCAGAGAGAGTCGATGAGGTACTAGGCATTTCTCTATTCCCACTGGTATTTCTCTTATTTTCATCTCTATAGCTCAAGCTTGGGATGAGTGAGGCTGGTCAGAGACCACTCAGAGAAGCTTGAGATGTGTTCGGTGGAGTTAGAACAACTTTTATCTGAAAATGTTTAAAAATAAGAGACTTAAAGCCCAGCTGGCATGGCTCAGTGATTGAGTGCAGACCTATGAACCAGGAGGTCACAGTTTCATTCCCGGTCAGGGCACATGCCTGGGTTGTGGGCTCGATCACCAGTGTGAGGTGTGCAGGAGGCAGCTGATCAATGATTCTCTTTCATCACTGATGTTTCTATCTCTCTCCCCCTCTCCCTTCATCTCTGAAATCAATAAAAAATATTTTTTTTAAAATAAGAGACTCAAAGTATATGTTTCTAGTTGAAAGAGAGGGCTCCAGTGAGTAAAGTATACTTCCATTAATGGTGAAGCAAAATTGCAAGTGTCCCATGGACCAGAAGGGACACACAAAAGGCTGCTTAGACTTGAAAGGCCCCCACCTCAAAGATCTGGCTGCCATGGCTAAGCAAAAGTGTGAGGTACCATTAAAAGCAGGAGCTGAGGCCCAGGAGGCGTGGTTCAGTGGTTGAATGTGGACCTATAAACCAGGAGGTCACAGTTCCATTCCTGGTCAGGGCACATGCCCAGGTTGTGGGCTCCATCCCCAGTAGGGGGTGTGCAGGAGGCAGTCAATCAATGATTCTCTCTCATCATTGATGTTTCTCTCTCCCTCCCTCTCCCTTCCTGTCTGAAACCAATAAAAATATATTTAAACAGGAAAGCAGGATCTGAGGAGAGTGGTGAGCTGCCAGATGGAAGAGACATCTCCCATGCTAAGAAATATTGTGGTAGGTCTGGGGGAGTTGTCTCCAAAGAAGCAGCAAAAACAATTGGGCTATACTGATTGCAATAGTGTCTCCACCCAATTCTTCATCCTCAAGTATGTACGTAATTTGCAATGTAATGTTGCAACAACAGAGAAGCATTTACTTCCTCAACATTTGAATAATAGGATGGTTTTATGACTTGCTTTGGCCAAGAAAATGCAGTGCAAGTGACAGTGTGCCTGTTTCCAGCCCAAGCATCAAGGTGCTTTGTATGCAGCTGTTGGTGGTTCTGGTGCTGCTGCTTTGCCCTCCTCCTCCTCTCCCTCCTCCTCCTCCTCCTCCTCCTCCTCCTCCTCCTCCTCCTCCTCCTCCTCCTCCTTCTTTGCATCCACCACATCCTTCTCTACCTCCTTCTCATTTCAGCCAAAGCTGGAGAGCAAGGGGAACCTATCAATTGAGTGAGAGACTCAGATTTAGGATTTAGATTTTCATGCCTAAAATTAAGACTGTGCATAACTAAGAGTAACTAAAAGAGCTTTGAGACGTGCTCATGTGGGAAAAGCTCTGAAATCCAAGCAAGAAAGATAAGATATAGGATATTTAAAGACACGTATGTGGAAAAAAATGAAGTTATTTGATAATTTCACCCCCACTGAATTCAAGAAACTGCCTATATACGTTTATTAGTTGTAAATATCTTAGTAAATAAAGTACTATCTCAACATTTTCTCCTAGTTAACCCCCATCCTATAGGAAATACAATATTATTTCAAAACATATCAGTTTTTGTAGGATTGTAATTTGATTACATTTATTACATTATTTTGGTTAAAAATTCCTTCATGATGATCAACACAGTCAACCATTTCTGACATTAAATGACCACAGTACCATAGTTCACCATCTTCTTTTTTCTCCTTGAAATCACCTAAAACAATAACAGAAATAGTTGCAGAAAAACAACAACAGGAAACAAATACAATTCATAAACTCTTAACTTAAAGGCTGATAAATGCAGCTGAAATTATGTAGAACCTATTGGGGGAGAGACATAAGGGGAAATGCGGACGCCATGTGGCAGGAGACCTCAGAAAGTGGGAGCAGCAATATTCTGAAGGTGAGGAGCCCATGCTGAAATGCAAAAGCTAAATCCTCTTGTTTAACAATCCAAATAGGAGCCAAGCTGAGACTGGCTAGAAGCCATGGGAGGTGTTGGACAGAGAGATGTAGACAGTATCAATGCAGTTTAGGGACCATAAGTCTCAGAGAAATTCCAAAGAATATACACTTGGAAGTTCAGAGATGAGATACTTAGTTTTACCTACTATATTTTGGTGATAGAATCTAGTGGTTTTTTGTTTTTGTTTTTTTCAATGGAATGGGACATTTAATTGTCTGTAAGGTGCTTCTGGGTTGGGCATTATGGGGCATTGGAGAGAACCCTGGCTAATGGAACCAACATAAGTGCCCATTAGCCAGTTCCAGGCAGGGTGGCAGCCCCAGGGCCCAGCTAAGGACAGTCAGCACTTGGGCTGCTGTTTAAGACAATTTCTGAGACAGCTTAGTGGGTAAGGAATGTTTCCTCTGAATGGAGGAGAGGTGGCTACAGTTAGAGGGAAGAAGAGGAAAGGCTTGGATTGGGAGGAGGAGCTCCAAGGTCAGAAGGTTAGGAATAACAGGGTCCCTCATGGCCAGTGATGGCTGGGGAATGTGTTCACAGACTCAGTGGGCCAGCTTGGGCTTGGCTCAGGCCAGTTTCAGGAAATCCTGCAGCATGTTTTGTTCCACAGCTTCCACGAAGAGCTCATGGTCCCCATAGTACTGGTCCCTGTTGACAATCTGGGGTGGGGTGGTCTTGGGGTTGCCCATAAAGACTTGCATTTCATCCCACAGGGTGATGTCCTAGGAGATGTCTACTAGCTGGTACTAGATGTGCTTTCTATCCAGTATGCGGGTCACCTTGCTCTGCTGGGACTTGATTTAGTGACCACTGGTGACTGACATGCTATAAACCTACAGAGGCACAGGCCGCTCATAAAGACGAATGAATGGGTGACTAGGCAGCGGTAGCTAGCCTGGAAACTAAAAGCTAGTTATTGTTTTTTTAAAGCTAATACTTTTAAGACAAATCTAAACTTCTGAATAAGGTAAAAAGCCAGAGCCCAACCTCAAAGATAAAGTATATTTCAATTATAACCAGCATACATGGCTAAAATTAATTCCATCACTTCAATATTTTTATGTGAATTTAATGCAACTGGTAGAATGGAATTCAGTCACTGAAGTACATTATTTTATTTCCACAGTGGTTTCTATAATACTGCTTATTATAAGGGCATGATTTTTTTGGGCAAATTGATCCAATGTGTAGTTATTTTTCCCTTTCTTTAATATCAGATATACTTAAATGTAGAACAGAATGATGTCAAATCATCAATTACTTTACACCATCATCTCTCTACAATTGAGAATACATATATATTAACTTTCTAAAATGATTATGAAATATAAAGTATAGCCTACTTTTAAATATCTAACTCCACTTAGTTAACATCATTATAGGGAAACTGTCAGTCCATTTATTGTAAAAAATGAAAATTTGTTAAGCCTCATTATGATTATTATTTGTAATTTTTCTCCATTCACACATTACCACTGTGAAAGTAAACGTATTTTCCTAAAGGATTCCCTTTCTACATTATTTTTTTATTTGAAATGGTAATGCAACTGAGGTATCTAGAACTGACTACATAGTCCCTTTTCCAGGAAGACAAATGTTAAAATTAATATTTAAATTAAATGGCATTCACTTTGACTCTTCCCTGTTTTATAACTTTACTAGAGGCCTGGTGCACAAAATTTGTGCACGGGTAGGGTCCATAGGCCTGGCTGGTGATCAGGTCCTATCAGGGTCTTTTGGTTGCCAGCCAGGGCCTTCCTTTATTCTACGCCGCCCCCTGGTGGTCAGCGCACGTTATAGCAAGCGATTGAACTCCTGGTCTGCCGGTCGAACTCCCAAGGGGATATTTTGTATATTAGCCTTTTATATATATAGATTACATCTCCTAAGCCTGGCTATTTCCCAGATTCTGTGGGCTATCATCAAAAGCCAGGAGGAGATAGATACATTGGTCTCTTTGGCCAAAGATAGAGAAATATAAAGTTATATTCTAAATGCTCACACAATTGTTAAATCAAGCAAATCATCTCTTCTTTGGTTTTACACAGAGAAGTTGGAAGAGCTGGAGAGAGCATAACTGGACACTACCATGTGAGAATGATAGGCAGTGGCTAGTGGTGACCCTTCCAGAAGGCACTGGGGGGTTTGACCAACTACATCACATTGCCAATTTCATTATTAACTCAAAACTTTAATTCATGTTGCCATCAATTGCCATAGTGCTGTGATTGGCTCAAAGAATAATTAAAGTTACTATAAATTAAGTCACCCTTTTAGAAATAAATATGTTGAAGAATAAGTGAGGTATTATTTGAGCAGGCATAATAGAAACATGCAGGTATTTGGATGAGAGTGGAGAGTAAATGTTAAGGGCTGAAGGATTTCCTGGGACACTGGACTTTCCATGCTAAAACTCCGATGATCTCAGGGGAACTGAGACAAATCAGTCACTCAAGAGCTAGAAGGGATTCTAGAAATGACCTAGATCAACTTTCTCAATTTACTGACCTGAAAACAGAGCATCTAAGTGACTAAAAAAAGTAAGTTAACTGATTAAGTGGTTTCATGTGAAAACTGGGATTGGAATGTGGGCTTCTGATTGCCCATGACTACTTCTAGTTTCCCCCAAACTGTTATGATAATCACAGTATGTTTTATTTTATTTTTATTTTTTTATTGCTTAAAGTAATACAAAGGGTATTACATATGTGTCCATTCCCCCCCCGCCCTAGACAGTCCCCTAGCCTCCCCTATCCCCCAGTGTCTTATGTCCATTGGTTATGCTTATATGCATGCATACAAGTCCTTTGGTTGATCTCTTACCCCCCTACCTCCTGGCCCCCAACCCTCCCCGGCCTTCCCGCTGCAGTTTGACAATCAGTTTGAGGCAGCTCTGCCTTTGTATCTATTATTGTTCAAAAGTTTATAATGGTCTCTATTATCCATGAATGAGTGAGATCATGTGGTATTTTTCCTTCATTGACTGGCTTATTTCACTTAGCATAATGCTCTCCAGTTCCATCCATGCTGTTGCAAATGGTAAGAGTTCCTTCCTTTTTAGAGCAGCATAGTATTCCATCGTGTAGATGTACCACAGTTTTCTAATCCATTCGTCTACTGATGGGCACTCACAGTATGTTTTAAAGGGAGGCAAAGGTGCATGAGAAAGCATAGATACTTGCAAGTAAAAATGTCTTAGTTTGAATACAGGCCCTGCTACTTACTAGTATGTAAACTTGGACAACGAATTAAACCTCTTCAAACCTCAGCTTCCCTCATTTGAAAAATGAAGTAATATTGCCTATTTCAAAAGTTCTGGAGAAGGTTTACTAAAATTTTATATATTAATGTACTATATAATAAACATATTTTATATATAAAATACATAGAATTTTTACATTTTAAATATAAAATATAAGCATAAATTATATATAAAATATTAGTATATGCCTTCACATGTTTATGTATAAAAGTATATATACTTTCTAAAATATACAGGTTTACAGTTGTTCATATGAAAAATAATACAATAATAAATAAATAATAATACAAGAATAAACTTTGTGTTTAACATACTCACAACTGTAAACCTACTTTTGCCCCACCCTGTATATACATATATGTAGTGATATATATAATTTGTCACAGCTTTTGGAAATAGAAGCTTATTACAGATTTTGGAAATAATCAATGCATGTTTATTATTGTTCTTCTTCCATTCATTTAACATTTCTCTTCAAACTTTTTCATTCTTTTTTCCATTTTAATGCCACACATTCATGGAGAAGTTTACTGTTTCTAAAACCTACCTACATGGGACATTTGATTTGAACCTCTGAGCAAACCCTTCAAGCAAGCCATTGTCTAGCTTTGTGGATGAAAAATAGGATTCCAAGAAGCCTAGTGACTTCTCTAGGTTCTCTTGTTGTAAGCAGCAGCATCAGGTCACAACCCCAAATCTTCTGATTTATAGTCAAGTGCTTTTTAAGTCTACTGTTTCCTTCTATCTTTCTTTTTTCTCACAAGTATGACTTATGTCTCCATTCCTACTGGGGCAAGGGTCTTTGATGGCAGAACTATCTATCTGCTGAGTATCAGTGTGGTCAAGTCAGTCTTTGACTTTGATGGTGTATTCAGGGGTCTCAACCATAAATTGCCAGAGTAGTCTCTGCCTCACTAACCTTGGCAGAGCAACTATGAGAATGCATGGAAAGCATAAACATGGATGTATTTTTGTAATTTCTTATGTGCTACAAAAATATGGGGCATTTTACCTATGCCTAGCATTCAATCAATTCTTGCTGGTTGGATTATGGGATTTATAGTTAGGCTTGGAGAAATGAGAGGGAAGTCAGATCCTTTTTATCTTTGTTTTGGTTTTAAGAAATAAATAACACCTTTTCACTTTTAGTATCCACCTATCCTCTTCTGAAACATTAAATTTTAACCCCAGGATAATTCCTATGTGTTCCCAAATCACAAAATAAGCATTTAGAAAAAAAGGCCAAAAAAACTCCTATTGCTGGCCTCAGTCATTTCACACTTGTAGTGCACTGCTTTGGACAGTTAGGTGTGCTTTTATATAAATACATATTATCTCTCAAGGTAAACTATAAACTTGAGGGCAGAACTATGTTTTTCTTATTTGTACACCTCATATCACCAAAATAGTGTCTTGTAATTCATAAGGAATTAATTAAATTATTATTGTTGTTGTTGATTTGCTTCTCCTTGCTAATTCCTCACAGGCAAGTTGAACTACACGCGACTTCTATTTCAAGTCTGAAAGCCTAGACATTTGCTTTCTGTTTCTTTGTCTCTCCTCTTGTCAAATGTCCCACCCATTCATTTGGTCAAGCATCCCTACGGTGTGCTATAAGAACAGCACCATTTACCTCTGGCCTTGGTGTGCTCTCCCACCTGAGAGAGTGGCAATAGAAAGGACAGAGATCTATTTGGACTCGCATCAGGTTAGAGTGAGGGGGGCATTCAGATGTTTCCTGAATCTTGCCACAAAGGCAGATACCTAGTTCCCTCCTGCCTAAGGCTAACTCTTCTTGTTAGAGTGAAATTTCTCGTTTTAAAAAAACAGTGGATGCTGCTTGCTCTTATTTATTTATCTCTGAGAATTTCACTGGGAAAAATATGCTCATGTTATCTGTGAAGCTAATGACTAGTTCAATAATGTGTGCATGGAGCTTTGCACTCTGCCTGAGAAAAATTAAAGTGAGGATTTTTCAGCTTCATCTTGGCTATGGATACTTGGCAACCACCATAGTCATCGCTAATGAAAGAAAACTAGTCTTTATGTGCTGTTAGTAATTATATCCAAATACAACATCTCACATTTGGCAGTTTCAAGTTCATCACTAATGAAAAAATGAGAGTGATAAACTGTTCTTCCTGCTTGAGACAGGGATTATTTTTTATGAGGGTCAGATAAGATGATGTGTGATAAAGCCCTAGCAGTGGTTCTCAACCTTCCTAATGCCTTGACCCTTTAATACAGTTCCTCATGTTGTGGTGACCCCCAACCATAGTTTTGTTGCTACTTCATAACTGTAATTTTGCTACTGTTATGAATCATAATGTAAATACCTGATATGTAGGATGTATTTTCATTGTTCGTGACCCACAGGTTGAGAACCGCTGTGCCTAGAGTAACACAGATTGGAGTTGCAAAGAGTTTTCTAAAATATTCCCCTCTCTAATGTTGCCCTTCAATCCTTGGTCCATGGGAGCATGAAGCAGAATCAAATGGGAAAGACACAATATTTCCAGTTTTAAAGATCTCTTGTAGACAAGATATAGCATCTGTCTAAATAATGAATTTCTGTACAATCCCAGGAGCAATCTTGCATGTTATAGTCGGATCCACTTCATTACCCAGTTATTTTGTACCTTCCCAGGCTGTTAGTCAATTCACCCTGCTGCCTAGCAAGTTTCTGATTAATCTGGATTTCACTAATTACCCTGCAGTTATATGGATTGAACTAAACTGCTTTAAAGTATTCTTTTGCTGTAGGTTTCAAATCAGTTTTCATAGAATATGTTGCAATTGCAGATGTGATAATGAGTCTTTCCATAGGAAGGACGTCCAGGAACTGTATTTTAATTCTTCCTCATACAATCTTTCTTTCAGGGAAATATTTTTCATCCAGGGGATCAGAGGTGTGTTTAAGAAACATATGTAATACCGTAATCAATAAAAAAAAAAGAATTTAAAAAAGAAAAGAAAGTTCCATTTTTAAAAAGTAAGGCATCAGGCTTGTGTTGCTGTTTCAGTGTCATGACTGGGGAGAAATAAGGCACAGGTATATAGAATTCAACAGAATAATAAATGTCAAAGGTCAAACTCTTATCTCAACTCCACACCTACAAACCTCTGATGACTATCTTCCAAGAAACAACACTGCCATCTGGCTATATTACATTGAGAAATGATGCTGATGCTTTTCTTTTCAAACTCAACCCTCTAGGCATTCATACTATTTCTGGATTTCAAAATCCTCTAAGTAGAATTCTATAATTCTGGAAGATTTCTGTAACATACTTAAGGAAACAAAATGATAAAGCACAAAATCAGAACGTGATCATTGGAAAATATCTCAAGTTCACGAACATGAAGCTTGGAACTGAAGCACAAAGGTAGTGCTGCAATGCAGGTCATAAAGTTTGAGGAAAAAGGATTGGAAGGCGTGCAAAAAAACCAATGCAGGGAAATCAGTACTTAGAAGGCAAATGAAGAAATTAAGGAGAAATGATGGTGAGGACAGTTTAGTGAAAATTAAAATACTTTGGAAAATATTAAATAATATTTAACAGTAGAATCAACAGGCCTTGATTCTTGGTTATAGTTTGGGAGGAGAATGAGGAAGAGTAATAATGCCTAGGTTTCTGACATTAGCAACAGATTGTAGAGCCATTTATTGACACGAAGCCTGAAGGAGACTCTGGTTAGGGGGAGAGCCCATAAGTTCTCTTTTAATATATTGGTTTTGAAGTGCTGGTGGTGATTCGAGGAGACTGCCCTTTGACAGTTTGCCTAAAAGGTCTTAAAAAGGAGCAGTGTAAGGTTATTTAAGACCAGGTTTCAGCTATTAGTCGAAGTGGATTATTTTCCTATAGACAATTAAAGTATGTTTTGCTGATCCAAAATATCATTATACTATGCTTCAAGGCAAAGGTGGCTACTGAAAGAGGTTGAGAAGGATGAACAGAAGTCTAAGACATGTCTAGTGAAAGAGGTTGAGAAGGATGAACAGAAGTCTAAGACATGTCTCGTGAATAACAAAAAATATTTTGGCAGGAACAAATTAGGAGGTTATGAGAAAAAGGACCTAGTATTTATTTTGCCTTTACTATAGTGCTCAGCAGGACATCGTTAATATGTTAGATCATTTTAATCCTCAGCCTTAGAAGACAGGCAATACTCCTCCATTTAACATTCTTTGCTTGGTTAACTATTGTATGATTCATTCCACAGTTTAATATTATTTCCTCAGGAAAGCCGTCTTTAACCACCATACAATGATCATTCCTTCTGTCATTAACTTCAATCCTCCTTTGGTTATAAACATCTTCTTGTCATTATTTATTCTATACCTGTTGTATCTGTCAGGTTAGTATAGCTTACACTATTATAGCAAGCATCCCCTCAAATATTAGAGGCTTGAAACACATTTTTTTCTCACACTATGTATTCAAAGCAGATCAGGAGGAAGGTCATGCTCATGGTAGTTACTCAGGGATCAATGCTGACAGTAGTTCTAATAGCTTACTCTTCTGACCCTGAGGCATAACTGGCCACAGACAGCTGGCAGGAGTGTATGTTATGTAGGAGGGAACTGGAGGAGGGAAGATGAAAGGATGTGAACACTTTCAGTAGGGAGATACCTGGTTGGCTTTTAAGAAACCACCTCTGCAGGTTTCCTTGAGAGCAATGCTCTAGAAACCCACAAGGCTCTTGTTCTTTGTCCTCCTGTCCCCTGAGAACCCAGTGGAGGAAATTAGAGCGAGTGTACCTCAGAACATGCCAGCCCTACCTGTGACTGATCTGGGATGACAAGAGGGGCTGGGAGTGTGGGTCCTCTCTGTGTTCAAGGGTCCCTTCAATTCACATACAGGATTTATCACATAAACTTTTGGTAGGCCCAAAACTATCTTAAATCTTCTGGGAAGAAATGAAATTTTCCTTGATGCTGGAACTACCTGTTAATTCTCTATCTGCTGACCTGCAGTTATCCCCATTGACAGGGTTCCTCGCCTCCCCGAGATGCACTGGGAAGAAGTGAAGGAGGCTCATCATGTCACTATCTCTGGGTGACCCAGGTCTGATAGTAGGGACAGGGCTTTACGTGGTTCACTTCTTTTTGGGAGAGGTCCCCTCATCTTCACTCAGTGTCACCACCTTGACTCCTGTTGAGAACTGGGTCTCCTCCCAGTGCTGAATGGGGCTTCTGCCATTACATCCAACCTCTTATGTTCCTGAGACCACCCTGAGAGTTCTAAACTGGCTTCCCAAGGCAGACTGCAGAGGGGGAACTTTGTGTGGCCTTCTCTGTTCTGGGGTAATTGGTTGTCTGATTCCTTATACAAGGTTTGTACCTTGACATCTATCATGGCTTGGGACTCCTCTCTCTCTCTCTCTCTCTCTCTCTCTCTCTCTCTCTCTCTCTCTCTCCCTCTCTCTCTCTCGGCAGCCAGGCCTTGCACCAAGGCCCCCTAAAACATTGCAGGAAAAAGTCAGGGGTACCTGAGCCTCCCGGCTCTGCCCTGAGACTCCCAACAAGGCTAACAGCAAGGGTGGTATCAAGTATAGTTCCCTCCATTATGTAATGAGTGGTCTCCATTTCCTCACTCAGGATCTTCATCTTGACTCCACACATTTACTGGGGTTCTATCTTCTGCTGACTTGAATCCATGACCCTCAGACAAAAATCCTCACATACCTGGGACCCAAGTTGACAGAATAATTGTGGCCTATGCCTGCTGACAACAGGGACAGGCTCTCTGACCACATTGTTCTGGAGTCAGTGCCCCCCCTCAGTCCTCATTCAGGACTTTGACCTTGAGTCCAGGTAGGATTTGGAATTCCTCCCTATACTGACCTCAGTCTACAAGCCTCAGACCAAAGCTCTAACCTCCCCAAGTACTCCACAGCTGGCTACCTAGCCAGGATGCTGTTCTGTGCAGTTCCCTATTTTGAGGAGTGTTCTACTTGGTAGCACCAGTGGTCTTACCTTTAATCCTTTTAAGGCCAAGACTCCTCCCTCTGCCTAATGGAGTTGCCCGCTTTAGAAAAAGGCCTTTGCCTACCTGAATCTACCTCCTTCCCAGGCAAAAATGAGGAGTTACCTCAGCCTGCATTACTCTAGGGCAGTGGTCAGCAAACTCATTAGTCAACAGAGCCAAATATCAACAATACAATGATTGAAATTTCTTCTGAGAGCCAAATTTTTTAAACTTAAACTATATAGGTAGGTACATTGTTATTAACTTAATTAGGGTACTCCTAAGGCTTAGGAAGAGCCACACTCAAGGGGCCAAAGAGCCACACTCAAGGGGCTCTTGAGCCGCAGTTTGCAGATCATGGCTCTAGGGCAGGGGTGGGCAAACTTTTTGACTCGAGGGCCACAATGGGTTCTTAAACTGGACCGTAGGGCCATAACAAAAGCATGGATGGAGTGTTTGTGTGAACTAATATAAATTCAAAGTAAACATCATTACATAAAAGGGTACGGTCTTTTTTTTTTTAGTTTTTTCATTTCAAACAGGCCGGATCCGGCCTGCAGGCCGTAGTTTGCCCACAGCTGCTCTAGGGTATATAGGACTGACAGCAGGAGAGGGGCTCTGTGCAGTTACCTCTTATTTTATTTTTATTTTTTCATTTAATCTTAGTCTTCAAACTATGCAGCCCACCATCTGTCTGAGGGTCTGACTTCTGCTCAAGATTTTCACAGCATCATCTAGCCCACCATGATGCTATATGAAATTCCCTTCCATCAATGAACTTCTATTAGGTCCAACACTGCCTTGCTTCAGGGCACTTACACTTGACTGCTCTCCTCTGTTCTGATCCAGTCTTTTCATTTGGTTTTTCAGTCTTGGAGTGTATATTACTATTTTCCTATTTCCCCAATCTGACAGATGCTTCTCAACTCTATAATTTTTATGGTCTGTGGCTAAACCTTCTTTTTCTCCGCTCCCCCAGTACTAGCATGGAGCCTTCTAAGAGCAGATGTGCAATTACTGTTTGGGGAATAAATGAGTCTGTGAGCATGAGGTATATTTATTATCGTTTAATTCTACATTCTCAAATTAGTCAAGTGCATACTGTAATTTAAAACTTTATAAAACACAGAGTAAAAGGGGTTGGGAAGCCCAAATTGATGATATTACTTTTTTCTCTATTTAGTGATTCCATCTATTTTACTGCTTTATTTCTTTATGTTTTCAAGGAAATGCATATTCCAATGCCATGCTATCTTGTACCACATTACTAAATAAGATGGAAGCTTTCCAAATGTGTTTTACAAAACAGCAAAACTCTTATTTTGAAACCTGGTAAATAACAAGAATGACCAATATAATTAACTTAGATTACAATGCTAGATAAACTTTTATTTAGAAGTAACTGTACCGAAAAACAGGAACAAGTGAAAATACCTACAAATCTCTAAATTGCCCACACAGACTAAGAACACTAAGGTATCATGCAATGTGTTTCCCCCATCACCCAGCTCTCCACTACCAGGTATAGGGGAAGCTGCTGGATATGAGCCTGAATCATTCATGCCATAGCACTGGTATCAGCCCTTAGTGGAATTGTGGCTTGGGCTCTTTCTTTCTCATCTTGCAAAGCCTCTTCATACCAGGATGTGAAGGCGCTGGGGATGGTTTGATTAATCTTGGCGAAAAACTGCAGGACTTTCATCTTGCTGGTTTCAGCATAGGCTCTTGGGCCCCACAGGAACTCGTAGCATGGAGGAACACTGCCGGGCATCTGGCGGTACTCCAGGTACTTAAGCTTCACGAAATCTTGGGTGATGAGCTTCTTTGGCTCCCCAAATATGAAGTGCCTCTTTCCAGCATGTATCTTCATCTTATTCAGGAATTCCCAGATCTTCTGCTCAGTAGCGCAGTTGCCATTCATGAAGATCACTCCCAGGATAGTCATCAGGAGACCAGTCTTGGGAAATCCCCTGCCACGGTGGACCCTCCCATTGTTAGGGAGATCCATTTTGTTGACAAGAGCATATAAATGCTTCATACCATCAACTTCCTTTAAGTCAACACCAAATACCACCTCTATGTTGAATGATGCTCTACTGAGGATCTCAGAGAAGCTATTTTTGTACTTCTTATGGATAATCTTGAGCATATCTGCTTTCTTAATAGGCTTTTTCATTTTGTACATCTGCATCAGGAACTGCACCAATATATTGCTCATCTCAGTTAGAGGGTCTCTTTGAGACTTCGCTTTGGATGGTGAGGTCTTGGAGGAACTTTTCTTGTTCTCCGTTTTGCAATTGACTCCTTTAGATAATTTTGTGTTAGATGCAGACTTAGTGATGGTGGATAGGGCTTTGTGAGGACACCTGCGAATGCTACATGACCTTTTAGCAGGCTTGCTCTGCGAAACAGCTTGAAGAGGAGCAGAGGACGAGGAGGGCAATGCTTTTTCCTTGGCACCCCTCAGACCCTGGGTCTCACCTTGGGCCTGGTGGTGTTTCTCACGGGTGTGGAGCTTATTTTTTTGACATCGAGGCATGATGACTGTCAAGTACAGAAGGTAAAAGTGCAGGTTGGGCAACAGTTCATCTGGGCCGGAAAGAAGAGAGGATGAGAGGGTGTGAGCACTTTCATCAGGGATATACTACCTTGACTTAAAGAAGGCCAGTTCTGCAGCTGTCCTTGAGGGCAGTGCTCTAGGAACTTACAGGGCTCCTGTTCTGATCAATCTGTCCTCTGAGAACTGTGTGGGGATCATTAAAATGAGCCTCAGGCTGCAGCTGGGCAGTCGTCCCTGAGACTGTCCAGGCAGACCTTAGCCCGAGAGCTCTTAGAGACCTTCCACTGCTGGTCACAGAGGTGGATCTTTGTAGGGTCACTTTTGTTATGAGAGCAGGCGTGGTCTCAGAAGTCCACACTCAGATCCTCACCTTAAGACTTCAGACCAGGCAGCTGGGCAGGGGTGGCTCAGGTTGACAGATAGTCTGGTGGTCTCTAAACTCTCACTTAGGGTCCTCATTAGATACCTTTTAGCTCCCCCCCTCGGGTCTCTCATGGTTAAGAATTGTGGTGGGGGTCTGTAAAGCCCCCTCATTTCTGGGACTAGTGATCCCTCTTTGCTCACTCAGAGGTTTCACCTAGTGCTACTTGGGCTGACTGCAGCAGTAGGCAGCACTAGTCTTGT
Source organism: Myotis daubentonii (assembly GCF_963259705.1). Classification (NCBI taxonomy): domain Eukaryota; kingdom Metazoa; phylum Chordata; class Mammalia; order Chiroptera; family Vespertilionidae; genus Myotis; species Myotis daubentonii. The sequence goes on from NC_081861.1 coordinate 118,647,749, forward strand.
GGAGCCCCTGCTGCTATGGAGTGTGGGGGTCCCCTCAGTTTCCATTCAAGATCACCACATCAACTTTTGGCAGGGCCTGGGCCCCCTGGTAAATAACAAGAATGACCAAAATAATTAACTTAGATTACAATGCTAGATAAACTTTTATTTAGAAGTAACAGCACCGAAAAACAGGAACAAATGAAAATACCTACAAATCTCCAAATTGCCCACACAGACTAGGAACACTAAGGTATCATGGAATGTGTTTCCTCCATCACCCAGCTCTCCATGCTGTTCTAAATATAGACTTTAAACTAAGATCCTTATCTTCTTGGTGCACCTTAAAGGGAAATATAGGGGCACCTCTGCCCCCTGTCCTTGCCAGGGGGCACTCATTGCTGACAGCTCCATGGGACTCACTGCTCTGGACTAATTGTGGTCCTCAGTACCCATTCAGGGTCTTCAACTTTACTCTAAGGCCTGGGACACTGTCTCTGCAGATCTGATGTCCATACACTCAGAAAGGCTCTCACCCACACAATACCATCAAATAAAAAAGGGTCACATACACCTGACTTCCATGCCTGGAGTCTCCTTAGTGCTGCAAGGGGGCACTCTCTGTGGTCTATTTTTTTTTTTTTTGGCGGGGAGTGTGGTTGGTACCACCAGTGTTCATTCAGGAACCTCCCCCTGCGTCTCCTCTCTCTGCAGAATTAAGGCTTCTCAATGAGTCTAACACTCTTACATGCCCAGAACTTTCTAGACAGAAATGATAGGGGTGGCTCAGACTGACATATAGTCTGGTGGTCTCTAAGCTCTCACTTAGGGTCCTCATTAGATACCTATCAGAGCTGGAGACTCCTCCCTCTACTGAACAGAGTACATCAGCCTCCAAACAAAGGTCTCACTTGAGTTCCTAGGGGGAAAGTCGGAGCCTGCCAAATGACTAAGCCTGCCTGGAGACTCCCAAAACTGAGAGGAGGGGTGCTGCTTTGTGTTGCATCTTTCATGGGAAGGCATCCCATCATCAGCACCTAGGACCATCTCGTTGACTCTGGTTAGGGCCTGGGTTTCCTTGATCTGAGGAATAAGAACTACTCTCTCAGTCCAAGGCGTTCTTCCCTGAGACTGTCCTGGCAGACCTTAGCCAGAGAGCTCTTAGAGACCTTCCACTGCTGATTACAGATGTGGGACTTTTGTTATGGGAGCAGGCATGGTCTCAGCAGTCCACACTCAGATCCTCACCTTAGACTTCAGACCAGTGCAGGAGTCCAACCTCGACAGAAAAAAAAATGGCGGCCAGTCTAAGATACTTGACGCCCAAGAAGAAGTCTGGGCGAGTCCATACGGCTATGGCTACCCAGGGTCTCTAACAGCTGACGGCAGGGGCGGGACTCTGTGGGACACGGTGGTCCACAGGTTTTTTTGTTCAGGGTCCGCACCTTGGTTTCTATCAGAGCCTGGAAACCTCTACTAACTCGAGGCTGCCAGACCCCAAACAAAGCCCTCACGTTCCTGAGAAGGCAGTGAGGTAGACAGGGCACACTGCTTATGATATCTGCCTTCACAAGCCTGACAACAGGAGCGGGATTCTGTGAGCCTCTCTCTGTAGAACTGGGACCCCATCCTGTTAGACAAAGCCCTTCCCTCCCTGAGATCACCAGGCAGAAATGAGGAGGCTTCCCCCTGGGGTTTCTCACGGTTAAGAATTGTGGTGGGAGTTTGTAAAGCTCTCTCATGTATGGGACAAGTGATCCCCTCTTTCCTCACTCAGGGACCTTACTGTGCTCCTGGCAAGTTGTGGGATTCCACCCTCCCTGACCCGAGGTTCCTGTACTCAGGTCAAGTTCCATTTCTTGTGGAGACCTCCCACATGTAAGGAAGAGTGAACCACATTAGGCCAGGGATGTCTGGGTCCTGAGAGGGTAACCACAAGGCTGAGTCTCTATGGAACAGCACTGTTCTGGAGTCAGCGGTCCCCACATCCCTCATTCAGCGTCCTCAACTTGGTATCTGTCCAATATAGGATCCACCCTCTCCTAAACTGAAGCCACTCTCAGGCCAAGACCTTCACCTCACTGAGAATTATGGGTACAAGAAGGGGTGTGCAATCAGAATGCTTTGCCTGGGCATTCTAGGTCTGAGAACAGGTTTGGGCAGGTTTCTGAATGACCCCTACATTTGGGGGTGATTGTGTCTCCAGTCCTCATTCACAGGGATCCTCATTTTGTCTCCTGTCTCCTAGATGAGCAGATTCCTGGGAAATGCCACATTCCTGCAAATTCTTGAGCAGTGTCCCTACTGCAAACCTTGCAGGTTCATGTGGCAGACTTGTGAGATAGGGAAACTATAACATAAGGCAGGGGGCACACCATAGGGAGGGGCTGTTAGAGAAAAATGACACTGGTTTCTCCTTCAACAGTCAGAGTTAGCCTTCTGACTTCTGTTACAATTGATTTAGCTCCTAACAGACAGGAGTTGTCAGGAGGGCTCTGGGAATCCCTGATTTTGAAATTATCTGACTCTGCAGATGGAAATGGTTACATTGTCACTGAATATGTTTCTCGTCTTTATTCGTAACTTTCACTTTCCTGTGGTGTTCCTAGTTGCTTTTGTTCTGCATTCCAATCCAATACTTTGGGCACAGAGTCCTTACTTTTATTCCCTGAGGTACATTTTGGAATATTAAGGAACACTAAGTCTGCTTTAGGTAGACAGGAGTAGAGTGAACAGTTTGGGTTCTAGAGGAATTCAGGGCAGGAGCCTTCTCCCAGCCCTGTCCCTTATTAGTCCTGTGAACTTGAGCATATTACCAAACTCCAAAACACAGAAATTGCAATAACCAAAAATGCTGCTTAGCAAGGATAATTTTGTAATACATCCTCATCAGACGATATAATATATAATCTGTGGGAGAATCTGTGGCTGCCCACTTTGACGAAGTTCCTCACTTCCATGAGACTTCTGGGAGAAAATGAGTATTGACAAATCATGCCACCATGACTAGGTGATATGTTCTCAAGTCTGACAACACGTACAGGGCTCTATGTGGCCCCCTTCTTTCTGGGAGAGATACACCCACTTTTACTCCATGTCATCATATTGAATCCTGCTAGAAACAGGGTACCCTTCCTTTACTGAATGGGGCCTCCCTCATTAGTCCAAGGATGTTAAGTCCCTGAGACCACCCCCTTTTAAGAAATGAGGGTTAACCTTCACCTGGAAGCTCCGCCTCTGACCTTCCAGGTCCAACTACAGATAGGAACATTCTAAAGACATACCTGCTATGGAGCAGTTGGTTGCCTAATTCCACATACAGGATTTTTGCCATGACACTGTCATGCCTGGGATTTCACTCTCTGCTGATGATCCAGTCTGTACACCATTGTTCTCATCTCCTTGAAACCCTGCAGGCAAAATACAAGGAGGACTTGAGCCTGCCAGCTTTTGCCAGTGGCTCCCAGTGATAACAGTGGAGGAGGAATTAATTGCAGCCCTGTCAATTGCGGGTTATTTTGTATTCATTCAACTTGTTTACTTTGACTCTGCCCCCTTCCTGGGATTCCACTCTCTGCTGAGCTGAGCCTGCAGAAAAACACTTTCCAGGGGCCTGATTAGAAAGTCAGTTTTAGCCACAAACAACCTGACAAGGCCAAAGACTGAACCTCACAGGGCTGACCACCGGGATGGGACTCTATGGGATCCGACTGCTCTGGCTGGGCCCTTCCATAATCCTCATTAAGGTTTATCACTGCCATTTCTATGAGAACCTGATACTCCTTCCTATAATGACCTGAGAACTCTGCTCTTAGACCAAGGCTCTTATCCCCCTAAGAAGCCAGAATACGGAGGGGGGGGGGTATGTTCAGCCTGACAGTTGTTTCTGAGGCTCTCTGTGTTTGAGAGCACATGGGACCCGTGTCCCTGTGACCTCCCCTATTCTGGGGTGTTGGTCTCCCCTGTCCCCCTACGTGGGGCCCTCATCTTAGTTCCTATCTCTTGGATTACAGGCTTCCTGGTAAATTCCACATCTCTGCGAACTCTGAAGCAGTTTCCACTTTAAATACCTTGCAGAGAATAGGTCCCTGTCCAGGAGTAAACTGTAGCACAAGGCAGGAGTCCCTAAGCAAGGGGTGGGTTTGTCTGGGGGAAAAAAAATGCATTGACCTATTCTTTCTCGTCATCTGCCAGATGAAGATTTTCACGTAACTTCTGTTCTGATAGGTTTACTTTTTACAGGGAAGGGACTGTCCAGGACAATTTTGAGAGCCCTGACCTATTGAGGTTATCTAACATTTCAAATGTAGACAATCATACTGCCACAGAACACTGTCTCTTTCATTTATTATTTATCCCTACCTCTTAACTATAATGGTGTTCTTATTGTTCTGGCTATGTTTTCCAATCCAGTAGTTTGGGAACAGGGCCATTCCTTTTATCACTTCAAACAGATTTTGAAGTAATGAGAAGAAAATTGAAATAAGAGGCACAGGGTGTGTCTCAGGGTGGAAGAAGAACAGTGTGGGCTTACTGTAATTTAGACTTGGAGTCAATTTCCAGCTTTGTCCTTTATGAGCCCGGTGAATTACACTATGAGCCTCGAGTTTTACACTGTACAGTGAGTCTGACAAGCACTGCCTTATAGGACTGGTGGGATATATGTAACAGATAGAAAGCAACTGTCACTGTGCCTGTCGTACTCACATTAGGGAAAGGCAATTATTACTATGATTATCTGTGACCTCGGATATTATCATCCATTTAGCTGCAGGGTCACTCATATTTTTTTACATATAAGAGATGTCAGGAAATATGCAGTGTTCTAGAAAAAAAAACACACATAATAAGACAAAATTCTGCTTAGCAATGAACAGTAAGTAATATGCTATCTCCACCCATCTTATTCCCCTTTACACTTGTTCCTTATGAAGTGAAGAATATATCACTCTCTTTTGTAATTAGAGCTTCTCCCATAACCTATAATTGCATGGGCAGGAGCTTCTTTGCCGAAACATCCCCAGTGCGAACATGAAGACTTTCAAAGAGCTGATACTAAATTAATAAATGTGTAAAATAAAAGGCATGAAACAAGAGGTCTGATCCACTAGGATTTATTTTCTCAAACATTATGGAAAAACATAAGCAACTCCAGGTGTATGTTTTTAAAATTTTAGAAGAAAGACTAGTAAGGCAAACAAGAAGTGACTAGTTTTATATATGTCCCACAACTTTTTTATCTATTTGTCTACAGATGAACAATTCCATGTCTTGGCTGTAACAGGTAATGTTGGGTGCAGAGTAGGTAATATAATCAATAACGAACTAAGAACTTACTGTTCAGATGGGTACTAAACTTAGAGGCAAACACTTTTAAGTTATATAAATGTCTAATCACTATGCTGCACATATGCCACTAGTAAAATATTGTTGTCAAGTGTAATTTAACGACAAATTAAAACAGAAGTGGCCAATTTTTACTTTATCTATCCTCCTATATATCTATCTACTGCTCCCACGTATTTTAGTGTACAGTTAGTTCGTTCACATCTTAAAATATATTTCTATCCAAAAGCCATACTATCCTGTTCTGGATCACACAACATTTTGAAGGATTTCCAATTTCTATTTTTAAAACAAAACTCTTACTCCTAACTAGAAAGACAGTAATAAATGTACAATCAGTGTCATTAATAAACTTCTATTCTTATGTTTTAGATCTAAATAAACATTCTGTCTAAAACAGGGGTACAAAACTTCCAGCCTGTTGTTCACATACGCTCTCAAAATGATTTGACCTGGTCCTGCCAAGGCATTAGCGGTGAGTTAGTTAAATGTTTGACCAAAACCAGCAGGCTATTTTTAAAGTTGATAATTTTGTATGACTCATGAATAATGTTCTAAATACCCAAACTGTACATGGCAGAAAAAAGGTTCCCCACACCTTGTCTAAAAGAACACCACTTGAAAATGCAAAACCCCCAAAACAATCAAAGATAAGCCAACAAGATATTTTGCATATTAGGAAACTGCTTAACAGGCCTTTCATACAAAAACTGAAGACTCCACCTCGATTTCACTCAGAGTGTGGGCAACAGTTGGATATATTATCAAGCTCAAACCTTAGGAACCTTAGGCTTTACACTGGAGCCACCACTGGCCTTGGGAGGAGTGGCATCCCTGGTTGCAGCTTGGGCTCTGGCTTGCTTTCTCTCTTCCTCATCTTGCAAAGCCTCTTCATAATGGGGTGAGTAGTCAGTGGGCAGGGTATCATTGAGATCGGCTAAAAACTCCAGGACTTTCATCTTGCTGGTCTCAGCGTGGGCTCTTGGACCCCACAGGAACTCATAGCGTGGAGGATGACTGTTGGGCACTGGCTGGTACACCAGGTATTTTTCCTGCACCAAATCTTGGGTGATAAGCTTCCTGGGCTCCCCAAAAATGAAGTGAACCTTTCCATCATAGACGCCCAAATCATCCAGGAATTCCCAGATCTCCTTCTCAGAGGCACGGTTGTCATTCAAGAAGATCACAGCCAGGAGAGGCATCAGGATCCCTTTGTTAGGAAATCTGAAGCCGCTGCTCACACTCTCATCTTCACTGTTGATAAGGGTGTAGGAATTACCGCTGGGCTTCACTTCTTTCACTTGCAGGCCAAAGAACCGATCCATGCGCTCAGAGGCTCTCCCGAGGATCTCAGGGAAGTCCTTCCTGAACCACTTGCGAATGATCTTCAGCATGTCTCCCTTTCTAATGAGATCATTCTTTTTATATTGATGCAGCAGGTACTCTACTAACATAATTGCCTTTTGATTTATAAGATCTTGGCCAGCATTCTTAGTGGAAGTTGAGGCCCCGGAAGAACTTTTACTTTTCCTAACATGGCCTTTAGCTTTTACAGAAGATCTTTCACATGAGGCAGCTGCAGCACCACTGGTGGTGGCCAGGGCACCCTGAGGTGTCTGCAGAGTACCAGCACCAGTGGAAGTTGAGGCCTGGGGGGATTTTTTACTTTTCTGAACCTGGCCTTTGGCTTTTACAGCAGAACTTTCACCTGAAGCTCCTGAAGCCGCACTGGTGGTGGCTGGGGCACCCTGAGGTGCCTGGAGAGTGCCAGCACTAGTGGAGCTTGAGGGGGCGTCCCCCAAAACAGAAGAGGAGGAGCAAGCGGCCTCTCCTTCCTCTCTTGCAGGGGCCTGAGCACTCTTAACACCTGGGTCCTCAGCTTTGTTTTGGCGGCGTTTCTCCCGAGCTCGGAGCTTACTCTTATGACCACGAGGCATGATGGCTCTTGTTTAGGACAACAGACAGGTGATTTGGGCACCTAGTGGGTGGGGAATAAGGTAATTTGAGTACCTTTAACTGGAAGATTTCACCTTGCATTTCCTGAAGGGTGCCTCTTCAGGCTTCCTTGAGGGCACTACTCTAGGATCCCACAAGTCTGTTTTCCTGGTCAGTCTGGCCCTTAAAAATCCCACTGAGAAACCAGATAAATTTTAGAGTCAAATCCACACTATGTACTATCAGCCCTGCCTTGAATTTACTCTTGTGACAGTAGGTGATTTCAGTGTGGCATCCCTTGTTCTGGCATGTGGCATCATCCCTCTTTATCCTCAGTATTACTGTACCAATAATGGGAAGGGCCTAGATAACCTACCCTCTGCTGCTCTAATGCTGCCACCAAAATGCTCCCTGGGACCCAGGAGAAAGAACTGGAAACTTTAGTTCACCTTCCCATCAGGGGATACCTAGTGCTGAGAATATGTTGGGGTCCTTTATGTCATGAGTTCATTTGGATCCCCAGTTGTCAGTCAAGCCACACAGGACCCAATTCTGAGGACTCAAATGGACTCATGCTGAGGTCATGATTTCTCCCTCTGCTGGCCTGGTAATACTCCCCTCAGACCAAAGCACTAATTTCACTATTAACCCTGAGTGAGGGCTGATGGGCACTCCTGCCTGACATCTATCCTTGAGGTGCACCAGTGCTGAAAATAGACAGGATTCTTGTTTTGTTTTGTTAAATCTCACTGGAGGATAGTTATCACATATTTTTTTCGTCTTTATTTATTTATTTTTCCTCTGGTTAATACGTTTATTACCTTACACATCTTTCTCATCCTTTCCCCTACTTCCTAGACCAGAAAAAAAAAACAAACAGCCAACTTCTTTCAGTTTTAATTCCCTTGTCCAAGTTTTTTGTTTGAGAGAGTGGAAGACGAGGGAGAGAGAGAGAGAGGGAGAGAGAGGCGGGCATTGACATGAGTGCAACACATCGATTGGTTGCTCCCTCATGAACCAAACCGGGCAAGGGATCCACCTTCCACCTAGGTACCTGCCCATTGACCGATGACCAACTCCAGGAGCCTTTGGTGTAGGCCGACCATCGAACCCGGAGGCACACTGGCTAAGGCAGGGAGGATTCCTTGTGGCCCCACTGGCACAGGGTGGCACATGCCCACAGTCCTCAACGGTCTGTCCCTGAAACCTGCACAACACGAATTTAACAGGAAATCCTCCCTCCGCTGACCTGCGGTTGCCCCCTTTGACCGGATCTGGCACCTCCCCGAGATGGCCTGGGAGGAAGCCAGTGCAACTCATCATGGCGACGAGCCCTAGCCTCCCAGGGGGAACACCGGGCTGGGACTTTATTTGGCCCCCTCCTTTGTGGGAGGAGTCCCACAGCCTCCCTCAGTGTAACAGCCCTGGACACTGGTAGACACCTGGGCCCTCTCTGTACCCTCCTCCATTACCCCAAGGCCCTGGCCTCTCTGAGACACCACCTGAGCAGTAAGGGTCACCGCACGCGGCCTGCCTGCTCGGCTCCCGGCAGCCTTTGCCGAGTTTGGCGGGGTGACCGCCAGAGAGCAGGCTGGGTGGCTCTTTATCTATTTCCTTGGCGGGGCGGTCCCTAGAGCTGAGTACGGGGGCTGCTGCCCTGCGCGGCCCTTTCACCCCGAGAGGGCTGCTCTGAAGCGCCCGGCCTCCATCTTGAATCCCTTTGGGGCCCAGGGGTCCTCGGTCAGTAGGGTCGGGCCTACTCCCTCGCAAGGCCTTCCCCCCAACACTTTCCAGGCCGCAGTCTCAGGGCTGTGCTGGGGCCTGTCGGGATCACGGCAGGGGAGGGTTGGGGGGCCTGCCTTTGTTTTGGGGTTGTGTGGCGTCCGCGGTTCCCACCTTGACGCCAGGCCAGTCCTTCAACGCCGTCCTCAGCCAACCTCTAGGCAGGAGTAATGGCTGAAAGGTCCCCAACCCAAGGAGAAGTTGGTGGGTCCTTGGCCGCGGGGCTGTCCAGGGCGCGCCTGATGCCGGATGCCTGAAGGATTAGGGTCCGTGGGTCCCAGGTCGTCACTCAGGATCCCCACTTTTATGTCTGCAGAGCTTGGACGCCTCCCTCTACTGACACAAGTGGGTCTGGCGTCCACAAAGTCTGCCCTCCCCTGAGACCCAGTGAGGCGGGCAGTGAGGACGCCCTCCTTCTGAAGCGGGGTCTGGGTCTCCCAGGCAGGAAGGGGGCGGTGCTGCGGGAGCCTCCCGTTGAGAGAGACATGCTCTCGCTTAGCACTGCGTGTTCTCGCGTGGGGATGTTGTGTGACGAACAAGCTTCCTGTCTCTGTACACCTGGCCTTGGGTCCCCCCCTAGAATACTCGGGTGGAATGCGTGGATTCCTGCTCTTCTGTGTTTTCCAGGGCTAAGCTCAGTGCTCGACTCTCTGGCCCCTTCTAGTTTGGGGGTGCCCCCACACCACTCAGGACCTTCTCATAGTTGCATTCTTCTAAAAGCCACATTCCCTCCCTCTGCCAAGTGGAAAACGTCCCTGTTAGTCAGAGGCCCTGACGCCCCTGAGGCCTCCCAGCCTCTAATCAGCCTGACATGCGCGCCAGGGGCTCCGCTGGGAGGACAGCAGAGGAGATTTTGTGAGACCTCCTCTACGCTGTGGGGCTACCGTCAGTCCACACCAGGGCCCTCACTTTGAGAGTTGGCCGGTCCGGTCACTCCGCCCTCCGCTTCCTGACACTGCTTGTCTTACACCACAGTGCCTCTCGCCGAGAATTCCCCATTGGACTCAGCGTTTACCACGTGATCATGGCCCTTCGGGCCTCCAGCAAGAGCCAACAGGGACGCGTCTCCAGGACCTTACTGTCCTGGCTGAATCCTGCTGCTGCTCCTCACTGGCAGCCTGCACCATGTCTGTCAGAGCCTCGGACTCCTACTGCACGGAGGTCACCCTCCTGGGTTTTTGCTTGGCCCCTACACTGTGGCGTCATTGGTTCCTCAGCCCTCTTTCACGGGAGTCCTCGTCTTGGCTTCTGTCTCTTGGTTAGAGGCCTCCTGGGAAATGTCACCTCCCTGCAAACCCGTGAGCTATTTCCCTGTTGCACATCTTGCAGAAAATGGCTCCCGTTTTGTGGCTGATGTAAGACTAGGCCATGGTTGTCAGGGGCAAGAGAGCTGATACATTCTTTCTCTTCAGCAGCCAGACTTAGGGAATTTGCAAAGGATTCACGTTCTATGTCGGGGGATAGAGCCAGATGTTTGTGAGTCCTGACTGGGCTTCTGAGGGCATCTGGCTTCACATAGGTCAATGATCATATTGTCACTCGCTATGATCTCATCGCTTTTACTCAAGTCTTACTCAGTTCTGATTTTCATTTTTCTGGTTATGTCACTCAATCAACTCTTTTGGTCCCCGGGTCCTCCTTTTGATCACTTGACATACATTTTGGAGCAGTAGACAAAAGTGGATTAGCTGACTCATGGCCAGCTGCAAGGATCGGGCCCCTGTGACCTTTGGACAAATCCAGGCCAGGGGTTCTGGTCCCAGCTCTGTCACCTACTAGCTGTGTGAACTCAGGTACATTAGCGAACTCCCTGAGCCTCCGGTTCTGCATTTATGAAGGGGCTTTGCTAAGCCCTGTCTTGTAGGGCTGGTGGATTGGGGGGAATGTATGTATAGTGCCTGCACAGTGCCTGGAATGCATTGAGATTTTTCAAAATGTCTGATATGTTTCTGATTAGGATGATTTCACCGCCAGAAAATACCACTCACCTTAAAGCATTTAAAAATATATATATTTCTCCCAGTCAGTGTGGCTCAGTGGTTGAGCATCAAAACCTATGAACAAGGAGGTCACAATGCGATTCTTGGTCAGGGCACATGCCGGGTTTGTGGGCTTGATCCCCAGTATGGGGGGTTCAGGAGGCAGGCAATCAATCGTACTCTGTTATCATTGATGTTTCTATCCCTCCCTTTCTCTCTGAAGTCTATATTTAGAGAACACGTGTCACTCTAGGACATGTAACCAAAACTCTGTACAAAAAGCTATGTAAAAAGAAACTTAAAGTACATTTCCCCCCATTAAATTATATTTCAAGTGTGTGTGTATTTTCCCAGCTGAATACACCACAAGTTTTCTAGAAATGGTTCAAAGACTAACACTTTCTTCTGACCTAGCTGACCATTAATGAAAACCTCCCCTATCTTCATTCATTGCACCATCACTGCAAGTCTGCACCTAAAGATGTTAAACGCCATTTCAATAGAATGGGCTCTGATTCCCTAACCCACACAAAGAGCAACAGCCCAATGGCTGCCAGGTTTCCAGTCAGGGATTATCATGTGTGTTTTTTCCCCCTGAGAAATGCCCTGAAGATGATGTGCATCAAACACCCACCCTGTGCACTTTGCTCACCTGCACTGGGACAGGAGCGCGGGATGCATCCCAACGCTGTCCCAGGTGGACATTCTCTCTGGGTTACTCATCATTCCAAAGTAACTGTAACAGTAATCTTCCAGTCCAGGTGCAAGTCTCTCAGCTCTGAGACCCACAGTCTGAGGGTGTGGTCCCTGCCCACCATTATCCCAGCCTCGATGTGCCATGCATGCTGTGACCTTAAGGTTCCCGCCCACCACATGACTTTCACTTTCCCAAGTCTCTAACTGCCTCCCTAACCTCACCTCACAGATTCTACACTAGACTCCTCATCTGGAGCCTCCCGCCCCATTCGGACCCCTTAATTTCACTGGTCTGTGTACATTAGGAGTATCTCACCACCTACATTCTAAGAAAGCTGCACTTAGACTCTAAAATTCTATGGGCAGCGCAGGTAGGGTCTAGTTTTCTTAGCATCCCCAGTACATACCAAGAGCATTCATTCCAAAGAGCAGATGCCAAGTTCATATTTGGACGTGGAAAGAGCCAGTGTACAGGAAGGCAAACTTATTAGGATTTCATTTCTCCTACATTCTTGAAGAAGCTAAGTCAATCCAGGTACATATGTGCAATTTTACAAAGAAACTGAAACTAGCAATTGGCCATATTTTCCATTGTTCTTCACATCTCATGATCACACAGACTTTACTCTGGGGTAATTTCCTTTTACACAAAAATCCATATTTCCATATCATGCTATCTATCTTGTTCCAAATGACAAGGAATGGCCCAAGGATTTTCAATTTGTTCCATTAAGGCAAAATTCCCAATTTTTTCTACCCGATAAACTCCAGTAAATGTGTGATCCATGTCACTCATACACTTGGGTTCTGGAGCAAAATAAAAGTCTACGTGAACGGAACAATCTTGAAAATAGAAAAAGGAAAAGGTTAAATCTCCAATTTCCCTATGTTGTACAGGCACACAAACATGTTACTAATATGCACTGTGCTCTCAGGAGCCCCACCTTGGCTCCTGACTAGTTACAAGGTTGGCTGCTTTCTTCAAGCAGAAAGTGAAGACTCTGCCTCAGACCTCACTAGGATGCGAGGAGTTTCAGGACATGCCTTGGACTGCAAATTGGCCAGGGCAGCAATAGGGGAGCCCTGCTGCTGCTCTGCCTCAGGCCCTCTCTTTCTTACCCCGAAAAGCCTCCTGATGATGAAATGGGAAGGCACTGGCCATGGTATCATAGACCTTAGCCCAGTGGTTCTCAACCTCTGGCCCTTTAAATACAGTTCCTCATGTTGTGACCCAACCATAATATTATTTTCGTTGCTACTTCATAACTGTAATGTTACGACTGTTATGAATTGTAATGTAAATATCTGCTATGCAGTATGGTCTTAGGCGACCCCTGTGAAAGGTTTTTTTGACCACCAAAGGGGTCGCGACCCACAGGTTGAGAACCACTGCCTTAGCCAAACCCCCTCACATCATATGTACTCATAGGAAAGCACCCTCTATCCATGTACAAAGGTCATACTCATTCTTTCTTATAGCTACATAATACAGTGTGGTTATCCCATGTTTTTTCAATCGATACATTGATTAGCATTTATGTGTCTTCCTATCGCTGTGGGTGTGTCTTCAGGGTAAGCCTTAAAATGTGGAATACTAGGTCACAGGTAAATGCACATTTAGTTTTGGTATATATTGTCAAATTCTGTATGGTAACGTTTGGAGAATTTTTGCATCCCCGTTCTAAATAATATTGCCATTAAATAATATTCTCAAGTAATATAATAAGAAAGAAAGAATTTTGAGATACCTTTACCTGGTCTAAATAAAGAAGTTATACTTGCTTCCTAAATAACTTTTGGAAGTTTTGTTTAATTTTCCACACTCTGGAATGACTTGTGTGATGAAATTTGTACATTTTGCAAGACTATAGAGAGTAATGTAACCCATGCTCCAGTTACTCATTTCCGAGCTACAGCTAACACATGGCCAATCCTGTGTCACGTATATACAACGTCAGCCTCCAGAGTATTTTCTTTAGAGTTTATTTTATTCTTATGGTCAAGAATGTTTTTATTGGTTTTATTTATTTATTTATTTATTTATTTATAGTATTCTTTATCGTTGAAAGTATGCCGGGGTCCAGCCCCAGCAGGTCCAGGGGTCCCTAAAGGTGTGGACGGAGTCGGCGAAGAAGGAATGACACGGAGACAATGTTCAGTTGATCAGCAGCCTAGCCAGGATCTCTAGCCCGGATCTCCAGCCAAGCTCCGGTCTGGATCTCCAGAGACGTTCCGCTTCGGATCTCCAGCCAGGCTCTGTATCCACGCTCCCTCGCTAGGCCCTCCAGCCAGGCCCTGTCCGAGATCCCCAGCCAGGTTCAGTCACCAGGCTCCAGTCAGGTTCTCCTGCCAATCTCTGCAGTCAGGCTCAGTCCAGGATCCCCTGCCATGTTCTCTCCAGCGAAGTTCTTTTGTCTGTACGTTCTGTGTAGGTTCTGTCTTCTTGGCTCTCTTCTAAGTTTTGTCTTGCTGTCTTGTTACATCTAGGGGAATCCTTTTCCAGGGGTTCCCAAAGGTGTGGAGAGAGTCGGCGAAGACTATCCACCTTCTTCCCACGGTGGAGTCTGATCCGTCCCGAGTGCGGGGCGCTTACCTAGGGGTCCCTGTTCGGGCGCCAGATGCTGGGGTCCAACCCCAGCAGGTCCAGGGGTTCCCAAAGGCAGAGAGGGAGTCAGCGAAGAAGGAATAACACAGGGACTTCTCCAGCCAGGTTTGGTTGCCATGTTCCCTCGCTAGGTTCTCCAGCCAGGTTCTGTCCAGGTTCTCCAGCCAGGTTCAGTCACCAGATTCTAGTCAGGTTCTCTTGGCAATTTCTGTAGTCAGGTTCAGTCCAGGACCTTTTGCCATGTTCTCTCCAACGAAGCTCTTCTGTCTCCAGGCTCCGTGTAGGTTCTGTCTTCTGAATTCTGTCAACTGAGTTCTGTGTTCTGCTGTCTAGTTACATCTGTATTTATACCAGTTGATTCAATCCTATCAATCTCTATTACAAAGGTTAGGGCGTTTCTTATCTCCATTCCAGGGAGTAAAGATTATGTAGCTTAAGCATGATTGTTCATAGTTAAAGTGATTAATTACCCGCCTGGCACTTAGTTGAGGGGTTTTATTCCCTCCCTAACTTCAGGGGAAAATCCCTACCTGGGAATTCAACCTTTCTCGGAGAGGTGACCTTGGTTAAAACACAGCGCCAAGAAGGTGAGCAAACATATTAAGAACCATATGCCATATATGCCAGGTCCCTTGAAACAGCAATGATGGACAGGCTCCCGGGAAAAGTATTACTGTACATATGTTCCCCTTTCTCTCCATTAACCCCCTCCGGCTGGCCCCACCCCACCCCAGGCCTTCAGCACCCTAAAATCTGTGTCCATGGGTTGTGCATATATGCATACAAGGTCTTTGCTTGATTACCTCCCACCCACTCACCCTCCCCTGCCTTCCCTCTGAGATTGAACACTCTGTCCATGCTTCCATGTCTCTGGATCCAATTCATTCACTAGCTAATTTTGTTACTTAGATTCCACATATAAATGAGATCATGTGATACTTGTCTTTCTCTGACTGACTTGTTTCACTTAGCATAATACTCTCCAGGTCCCTCCAGGCTGTCTCAAAGGGTAAGGATTCTTCGTTTTTGCTGCTGCATAGTATTCTTTTTTACTGCTACATGGTATAAATGCACCACAGTTATTTTTATCCACTCATCTACTGATGGGCGCTTGGGCTGTTTCCATATCTTAGCTATTGTAAATTGTGCTGCTATGAAAATAGGGGTGCATAGATTCTTTCTGATTGGTGTTTCTGGTTTCTTGGGATATATTCCTAGAAGTGGGATCACTGGGTCAAAGGGCAGTTTCATAATTGATTTTTTGAGGACCCTCCATAGTGTTCTCGACAGTGGCTGCACCAGTCTGCATTCCCACCAGCAGTGCTCGAGAGTTCCCTTTTCTCCACATCCTCACCAGCACTTGTCATTTGTTGATTTGTTGATGGTAGCCATTCTGACAGGTGTGAGGTGATAGCTCACTGTCATTTGAATTTGCATCTCCCTGAAAATTAGTGACTTTGAGCATTTTCTCATATGTCTCTTGGTCTATTTTGGAGAAGTGTCTATTTAGGTCATTTGCCCATTTTTAAAGTGGATTATTTGTCTTCCTTTTGTTAACTTGTATGTTTTCCTTATATATTTTGGATATTAACCCTTTATCAGATGTATCTGTACACATATTACTATCAGAGATGTCTGAGATTCTGCTGCTAATGGCTTCTTCTGGGATTTTCATGGTTTCACAACTTACATGTAAGTCTTTTTATCTATTTTGAGTGTATTCTTGTGTATGGTGTAAGTTGGTGGTCTAGTTTCATTCTTTTGCATGTTTCCGTCCAATTTTCCCAACACCATTTATTGAAGAGACTGTCTTGACTCCATTGTATGCTCTTTCCTCCTTTGTCAAATATTAATAGAGCACAATGGCTTGGGTTGATTTCTGGGTTTTCTGTTCTGTTCCATTGGTCTATATGCCTGCTTTTGTGCTAGTAAGAGGCTGTTTTGATTACAGTGCCTTTGTAGTATAACTTGAAATCTGGGATGTGATTCCTCCAACTTTATTTTTCTTTCTCAAGATTGCTGCGGCTATTCAGGGTCTTTTTGATCCCATCTAAATTTTTGGAGTATTTGTTCCAGCTCCGTGAAATATGCCCTTGCTTTTAATAGGGATTGCACTGAATCTGTAGATTGCCTTGGGTAGTGTACCAGTGTACTGCTTAATAATTTGGGTGTTATAATCAAAGAAAACATGATAATTTCAAGAGAAACATCAAAAGCGCTTTATTCAAAGTAATGCCCATCGCTAGCTACACATTTCCCCATCTCTCAGGTAACTTGTGGATACCATCCCAAAAGAACTTTTCTTGTTTTCAGGCAAATCATTCAGAGACCCAATTTTCCACTTCTTGATATGTTTTGAAGTGCTGCTCAGAAAGTGCATGTGCCATCGATTGGAACAAGTGGTAATCTGAAGGAACAACGTCTGTTGAATACAGCAGGTGGGTTAATACTTCCCATGCAAGGTCTTTTAACGTGTCTTTAACGGGTTTTGACGTGTGTGATGGTGCGTCAGCATGAAGCAAAATCACTTTGCTGTGTTTTTTGGAACATTCTGGTCGTTTCATGTTCAAAGCATGGTTCAAATTGATTATTTGTTGTCAGTAGCGATCAGCATTAATGGTTTCACCTGTCTTTAGAAGCTCATAATACATCACACCTTCCTGATCCCACCAAGTGCAGAGCATTGTCTTCTTTCTGAAGTGATTTGGCCTTGCAGCCGATATTGAAGGTTGACCTGGATCAACCCATGATACTGTGCATTTGGGATTCTCAAAATAAATCCACTTTTCATCGCCAGTCACAATTCGATGCAAAAAAGATTTTCTTTCATGCCATTGAAGCAACATTTTACTGATGACTTTTCGGTTTTCCATTTGTCTTTCGTTCAGTTGATGTGGCACCCATTTTCCTTCCTTTAAAATCTTTCCCATTTCTTGTAAATGATCGGAAATTGTTCGCTGAGCAACATTTAATGTTCCTGCAAGTTGTTTTTGAGTTTGGCATGCAACTTCATGCAATAATGCTTGTAATTGTTGGTCTTCAAACTTTTTCAGTTGACGTGGACGTTCTTTGTCCTTCACATCAAAATCATCACTTTTAAAGCATTCAAACCGGTGCTCACAAATATCTTGAGAGGGAACATGTTCACCATAAGCTTCCCAAAGTATTCAGCAGCACTTTTCTTCAAAATAAAGTAATGAATGAAAACTTCCAGCAAATGCTCTCTTTTTTTGGCACAAAATTCCACATTTTTAAATGTAAAAATATCTATGATGTTAACACCTTCAGCAAATTTGACACATGAAGTTTTGAAACTTGTTGTCAATAGAACAAAACAGCATACATATCGAATCACAGACATAGCACCATATGTGAAACTCCATCTATTGAAAAAATCCGCATCATTAACTGGTAAAACCTGGTAGATATTTTAATGATGTTGATTCTACCAATCACTGAGCAGAGTATATTCTTCTACTTGTTCTTATCTTCCTCTTTCTCTTTTTTCAACATGCTATAGTTTTTGGAATACAGATATTTTGCCTCCTTGGTTAAGTTTATTACTAAGTATCTTAATTTTTTGTTGCAATGATAAATGGGATTGTTTACTTAGTTTCTCTCTCTGAGAATTTATTATTGGTGTATAAAAAAGCCATTGATTTCTGCGTGTCGATTTTGTATCCTGCTACATTGCCAAATTCAAATATTAGTTCTAGTAGGTTTTTTTTTTTTTAGAGCCTTTAGAGTTTTCTAGGTAGAATATAATGTCATCTGCAAATAGTGAGAGTTTTATGTTCTCCTTTCCAGTTCGCATGCCTTTTATTTCTTCTTCTTGTCTGATCGCTGTGGCTAGGACTCCCAGTACTATGTTGAATAAGAGTGGTGACAGTGGACATCCCTGTCTTGTTGCTGTTCTTAGGGGAAATATTTTTATTTTTATTTTTTTTAAATATATTTTATTGATTTTTCACAGAGAGGAAGGGAGAGAGATTGAGAGTTAGACACATTGATGAGAGAGAAACGTCGATCAGCTGCCCCTTGCACATCTCCCACTGGGGATGTGCCCGCAACCAGGGTACATGCCCTTGACCGGAATCGAACCTGGGACCTTTCAGTGTGCAGGCTGACGCTCTATCCACTGTGCCAAACTGGTTTTGGCAAGGGGAAATATTTTTAGTTTTGCCCATTCAGTATGATGTTTGCTGTAGGTTTGTCATACATGGTCTTTATCATATTGAGATATGCTCCCTCTATTCTCACTTTGCTGAGAGTTTTTTTTTTTTTTAATCAAAAATGGGTGTCAGAATTTGTTGATTTTTCTATGTCTGCTGATATGGTCCTGTGATTTTTGTCTTTCAATTTGTTTATGTGATCATGTTTATTGATTTGTGAGTATTGAACCAGTCTTACATCCGTGGAAAAAATTCCACTTGGTTGTGGTGTCTGATCTTTTTAATATATTGCTGGATCCAATTTGATAATATTTTGTTGAGGATTTTAACATCTATGTTCATCAGGAATATTGGATTACAATTCTCTTTCTCTGTAGTGTCTTTATCTGGTTTTGGAATTAGGATAATGCTGGCCTCATAGAAAAAGTTTGGAAGTGTTCCTTCCTCTTGGATTTTAAAAAATAGTTTGAGGAGTATAGGTGTTAGTTCTACTTTGTATGTTTGGCAAATCTTTCCTCTGAAGCTGTCCAGATCCGGGCTTTTGTTTGCTAGGAGTTATTATTATTATTATTATTATTATTATTATTACTGCTTCTATTTCAACAGTTGTTATTGGCCTATTCATGCTTTCTGAATCCTCCTGAGTCAGTTTTGGAAAACTGTATTTTTCTAGGAATTTGTCCACTTCATCTAAATTGTCTGGCTTGTTGACATATAGTTGATCAGAGCATTTTTCTTGGAATCCTTTATATTTCTGTGGTGTCAGTGGTTACTTCTCCACTTTCATTTCTGATTTTATTTACTTGCATCCTCTCTCTTTGTTTCTTAAAAAATATATTTTATTGATTTTTTACAGGGAGGTAGGGAGAGGGATAGAGAGTTAGAAACATCGATGAGAGAGGAACATCAATCACCTGCCTCCTGCACACTCCCTACTGGGGATGTGCCCATGACCAAGGTACATGCCCCTGACTGGAATCAAACCTGGGATCCTTGAGTCCTCAGGGAGACGCTCTATCCACTGATCCAAACCAGTTAGGGCTCTCTTTGTTTCTTGATGAATCTGGCTAATGGTTCATCAATTTTGTTTATTCTTTCAAAAGAACCAGCTCTTGGTTCATTAATTTTTTTTAACCTTTGTATTAATTATTTCTACTCTAATCTTTATTATTTCCTTCCTTCTACTTACTCTGGTATTTTCTTGTTATTCCCTTTCTAGCTCTTTAAGTTGTTGGGTTAAATAGCTTATTTTTTAAAATTAAATCTTTATTATCCAGATTATTACAGTTGTTCCTCATTTTCCCCCCATAGCTCCCCTCCACCCGTTTCCCACCCCACCCTCTGCCCTTACCCCCACCCCCACTGTCCTTATCCATAAGTGTATGATTTTTGTTCAGTCTCTTCCTGCACCCCCTCACCCCTTTCCCCCCTGAGAATAGTCAGTCCATTCCCTTTCTATGCCCCTGATTCTATTAAATTCATCAGTTTATTCTGTTCATCATATTATTTATCCACTCTATTTTTAGATTCACTTGTTAATAGATGTGTATTTGTTGTTCATAATTTGTATCTTTCTTCTTCTTCTTCTTCTTCTTCTTCTTCTTCTTCTTCTTCTTCTTCTTCTTCTTCTTCTTCTTCTTCTTCCTCTTCCTCCTCCTCCTCCTCCTCCTCCTCCTCCTCCTCCTCCTCCTCCTTCTTCTTCTTCTCCTCCTCCTCCTTCTCCTTCTCCTTCTCCTTCTCCTTCGCCTCCTCCTCCTCCTCCTCCCCCTCCTCCTCCTCCTCCTCCTTCTTCTTCTTCTTTTTTTTCTTCTTCTTCTTCTTCTTCTTCTTCTTCTTCTTCTTCTTCTTCTTCTTCTTCTTCTTCTTCTTCTTCTTCTTCTCCTTCTTCTTCTTCTTCTTCTTCTTCTTCTTCTTCTTCTTCTTCTTCTTCTTCTTCTTCTTCTTCTTCTCCTCCTCCTCCTCCTCCTCCTCCTCCTCCTCTTCCTCCTCCACTTCCTCCTCCTTCTCCTTCTCCTTCTCCTTCTCCTTCTCCTTCTCCTTTTCCTTCTTCTTCTTCTTCTTCTTCTTCTTCTTCTTCTTCTTCTTCTTCTTCTTCTTCTTCAAGGATACCTTTCAGCATTTCTTATAATACTGGTTTGGTGGTGATGAACTCCTTTAGCTTTTTCTTATCTTTGAAGCTCTTTATCTGACCTTCAATTCCGAATGATAGCTTTGCTGGGTAAAGTAATCTAGGTTGTAGGTTCTTGCTATTCATTGCTTTGAATATTTCTTGCTACTCTTTTCTGACCTGCATAGTGTCTGTTGATAAATCAGCTGACAGTCGTATGGGTACTCCCTTGTAGGTAAGTCACTGTTTTTCTCTTGATGCTTTTAAGATTCTCTCTTTGTCTTTTGCTCTTGGCATTTTAATTATGATGTGTCTTGGTGTGGTTCTCTTTGGATTCCTTTTGTTTGGGGTTCTCTGTGCTACTGGGACTTGTAAGTCTAATTCGTTCATCAGGTAGGTGAAGTTTTCTGTCATCATTTCTTCAAATAGGTTTTCAATATCTTGCTCTCTCTTCTTCTGGCACCCCCATAATTCAGATGTTGGGAAGCTTGAAGTTATCCCAGAGGTTCCTTACACTATCTTCCTATTTTTGGATTCTTTTTTCTTTTTGTTTTTCCAGTTGGGTGTTTTTTGCTTCTTTGTATTTCAAATCTTTGACTCAATTCTTGAGATCCTCTAGTCTGTTGTTGGAACTCTGTATAATATTCTTTCTTTCAGTCAGTGCATACTTAATTTCTAGTTGGTCCTTTTTCATATCCTTGAGGGTCTCAATTGATTTCTTGAGGGTCTCACTAAATTTATTGGTGGTCTCACTAGACTTATTGAGGGTCTTACTAAATTTATCGGCGGTTTCTAGAAAATTTTTGGGAAACCTTATAACCGTGGTTTTGAACTCGATATCCAATAGTTTCCTTTCCTCCATTTCTCTCATTTGTGATCTGTTTCTTTATCTCAGCATTTTTTATGCTTCCCTGTGTTGATAGAGTGGCTTTCTGTGCTAGATGTCCTATAGGGCCCAGTGGCTCAGCCTTCCCAATTACCTGAGGTGGACACCTTTCGTGCACCCCTTTGTGGGCTTTGTGCACAGTCTTGTAGTAGTTAAGCCTTGATTGTTGTATGATCACTGGGAGGAATTGACCTCCAGGCCAATTGGCTGTGAGAATCAGCTGAGTCTGCAATGGGAGACCTTCTGTGCTGGAGACACACTTTTGGGGCAAGACTTGCTTCAGTGGGGCTTTGGTGCTCACTGAGTCTGCCCCATGAGTGTGTCCCTTATGGATCTGAGGAGTTGAAATTTGGATGGTCCCACTCTGACCACTGGGTAAACTGGCTCTTGGATCTCTAAGGAGGTGCTAATTTAGCCTCTGCCTGAGGCTACCCAGCAGAAGCTATGGAGAGATCTGCAGATTCCTCTTCTTTGTTTGGGATTTGGAGGTTCCCAGATGAGGCCCAGCTGTGAAGCAATGCAAGCTGCTGTGGGGCCTTGGGCCTTCTTTTGGAAGTTCTGGGTCTCTCTGACCCAGCTGCAGTTTGTTAGGTAATTGTGAGATTGCAAAGGGCCAGGCCTTTCATATGCAAAAACCTCTGCACACAGCTTCTGTGGGGCGGGGTCTCAGGGAATCAACAGGGCAGAGCAAACAGCTATGGCTGATCCTCAGTCCTACCCTAAGAGGCCCCCTGTCTCAGTGTCCTGGTAATTGCTGCAAGCACCTCTGAGAGAAAGCTGCCCTGGAGTTCCGCCCGATATGACAGACAGTCCAGTTTCTCCCCATATGATTCTAGGTCCCCAGAGACTCGCCCACAACTGGAGTTCTGAGCAGTTGGGAGCTTGAGACTCCCTCCTTATTAAGAACGACAACCGTGTCCTCAGTTGCCAGCCCTTTCCACTTGTACCTCCATACCTCTGCACTTTACTTCCGCACCTCCTCTGAGTCTCAGTGTGCTTTTCTCTTTCCTTCTAGTTGTAGAAATTCCACTCAGCCCGTCTTCCTGTGTTTCTGGATGATGTCCGTTTTGTCTTTTAGTTGTATTTTTGAGGTTGTTGTGCGAGGCAGCAATTTCAGGTGTTTACCTATGCTGCCCTCTTGGTTTCTCCACCAGCTTATTGTTTTTGGTTTTTGTTTTTGTTTTGTTTTATTTTTTGTAGTGCTATGAGCTTCCCTCTCAGGACTGCTTTTGCTGTGTCCGAGAGATTTTGGGTGCTGTGTGTTCATTTTCATTTGTTTCCAGGAAGTTTTTGAATTCTTTCTTGATGGTGTTGGTAACACATTCATTGTGTAATAACATGCTATTTAGGCTCCATGTGTTTGAATGTTTTGGGGTGTTTTTACTGTAGTTGATTTCTAATTTCATCCCACTGTGATCTGAGAAGATGTTTTCAATCTTCTTGAACATGTAGAGACTTGTTTTGTGTCCTAACATGTGGCCTATCTTTGAGAATGACCCATATGCACTTGAGAAGAATGTCTAGTCTGCTGCTTTTGGTAAAATGTTATCTACATGTCAGCTAAATCCATCTGATACAGTGTGTCACTTAGAGTCACTGTTTTCTTGCTGGTTTTTGTTGGGAATGTCTATGCAGTGAAGTCCGTGGAGTATTAATGTCCCCTACCATGACTCTATTGTTTTTTATTTCTCTGTTATTGTCCTCTAGAAGTTACCCTATCAATTGAAAGACAAACGTGGTAATTGACCATACTTTGCTATGCCTCCCATTGGCTAATCAGCATGATATGCAAATTAACCACCAACAATGATGGTGGCTAATTTGCATACTGCAGGCAGGGCAGGACAGTGTGAGCCGCCAGTGCGAGCCACCATCCAGGCCCCCATGTGCAACCCCAGAAACTGCCTGCCTGCTGCCCGTGATCGGATTAACAAAACAAAGTTAATGGATTAAGTAACATTAAAGAGATTATAAGAAAAATATATTCCAAATTTTGTTAGTTGTATAATGGTTATGTTTAAATTATTAACACCTAAGAAATTGGGTGAAGGATACATATAATATGCTGCAGTATTTTATAGTTTTTTCTACATGTATGAGATTAATTCAAATTAAAATATTAAAAAATTAAAAATTACTAAAATATTAATTGAAATGTATATGCATTACATGAAAAATCTCATAATTTTTTCTAGCATAATTTTTAAATCGAGCAAAAATTTACAAGGGTTCAATTAAAAAATATCTTAATTCTAAGCGATATAATAGAAAATATATAATAGTGCAGTTATAAGCACTTATCTGAAAATAAAATTTTAAAGAAGTGAATTTAAAGAAGGGATTAGCCAAAGAAAATATATGCACAACCCATGGACACAGAAAACAGTATCGTGATCGCCAGAGAGATGTGGGGGGCAAGAGCTGGGTAGAGGGGGCAAAAGGGGGGAAATAGGGACATCCTATATAATAACTAGAGGCCCGGTGCACAAAAATCTGTGCACTCGGGGGGAAAGGGCGGGGTCTCTCAGGCGGGACTGTGACCTCTAGCAGTCTGGGACCCCTCAGGAGATAACGACCTGGTGGCTTAGGCCTGCTCCCAGGGGACAGAGGGCAGGCCCAATCCCTACGTGAAGCCCCTGGTCGGGCTCAGAGCAGGGCCAATTGGGTAGTTGGGGCACCGCCCCATGTCATGCACAGAGCAGGGCGGATAGAGAGGTTGTGATGCCACCCTCAGTCACGCTCAGGGTAGGGCTGATTGGGGGGTTGGGGAACCACCTCCTGTCACACTCAAAGCAGGGTCGATGGTGGGGTTGCGGTACCACCCCGTGTCACGCACACTGCAGGGCCAGTCACGGGGTTGGGGAGCTCGCCCCTGTCAGGCACAGAGCAGGGAATATCAGTGGGTTGAGGAGCTCCCCCCTGTCACTCACAGAGTAGGGCTGATAGGGGAGTTTGGGCACCGCCCCCTGTCACATACAGAGCAGGGTGGATCAGGGGATTGGGGAGCTCCCCGCTATCAGGCATAGAGCAGGGCTGATCTGGGGGTTGGTGCGCCTTCCCCTTTCACGAACGGAGCAGGGCAGATAGGGAGGTTGTGGCCCCGCCCCCTGTCACACAGAGAGCCTCAGGGCGATCAGGGGTTTTGGGCACTGCCCCCTGTCACGCTGATCCCGGTGCCGGGAGGCCTCGCAGCTCCGCTGATCCAGTGCTGGGAGGCATATTGCTCTTTTACTATATTGGATAGAGGCCTCGTGCATGGGTGGGGGCTGGCTGGTTTGCACTGAAGCATGTCCTGTATTATGGTGGGGGTACCCACTGGGGTGCCTGGCCAGTCTGGGTGAGGGCCTGAGGTCTCTTTTCAGGCTGGTGGGTGACTGAAGCTCCCAACTGCTCCTTTACTTCTTTTTTATTCTGGGCCAGCTTTAGCTCTGAGGTTTGGCTCCAGCTCTTAGGCCTTGGCTGCTGAAAGCAGGCATCTGTTTTGTATCGGTTCTATAATTGAAACAATGTATAACCCCAGCTCTGAGATCCCGGTGGGCTAAAAGCAGGTTTCCGGGGTTTTGTTTAGCTTCTATATTTGTAACACTGTTTCAAACTGAAAGCTCAGATGCCGGCAAGGCAGGCAAGGAACGTTGGTGTCCTCCGTCACTGAAGCAAGCAAGCCTCATGTTAGTTTCAAGCTGCCTGGCTGCCGGCTGCCATCTTGGCTGGGAGTTAATTTGCATATCGCACTGAGTAGCCAATGGGAAGGGTAGCGGATGTACGGCTAATAACCGTGTTTCTCTTTTATTAGATAGGATAATAAAAGGCTAATATGCAAATTGACTGAACTACAGAGTGACCGGTTTCTATGATGTGCACTGGCCACCAGGGGGCAGATGCTCAATGCAGGAGCTGCTCCCTTTTGGTCAGTGCACTTCCATATGGGGAGTGCCACTCAGGCAGAAGCTGGCTCATGGTTGCAGCGCAGAGGTGGTGGCAGGAGCCTCTCCCACCTCCGTGGCAGCACTAAGAATGTCCAACTAACAGTTTAGACCCAATCCCTTGGGGGCCAAAGCCTTTAGTTGGACATCCGCTGAGGGATCCTTGGGTGCCAGAAGGATGTCTGACTGCAAGCTTAGGCCTGATCCCCCGGGGAGTGGGCCTAAGTCAACAGTTCAACATCACCCAAGGGGTCTTGGACTACAAATGGGCTTAGGCCAGGCTGAGGGAGACCCCCCCTCAAGTGCACAAATCTTTGTGCACCAGGCCTGAAAAAAATATTTCAATAATATAGATAATTCTGTATATATATTTATATATTTATATATTTATATATACATTTATTTGTATATATTTATTTATATATATATTCCTGTATTGGGTGCATATATGTTTATGGGGTTATATCCTCTTTTTAGATTAGTCCTTTTAGTATTATGTAGTGACCTCGATTGTGTCTTGTGATGGCCTTCATTTGGAAGTCTATTTTGTGAAATATGAGTATTGCTACTCTAGCATTTTTTTCCATTTGAACGGAAAATTTTCTCCCATCCCTTCACTCTCATCCTGTGTATCTCTTTTGTTCTGAGGTGGGTCTCTTGTAGACAGCATATAGTTGGGTCATGTTTTTGTATTCATTCAGCTACCCTATGCGTTTTGATTGGAGCAATTAATCCATTTACATTTAGGGTTATTATTGATAGGTATTAATTTATTGCCATTTTGATTTTGTATGCCTAGTTTTCTCTCTGTGTGTCTTCTTCTCATGATAGCAGTCCTTTTAGGATTTCTTGTAATGCTAGCTTGGTGGTGATGTACTCTTTTAGACATTTTTTTTGGGGGGGTCTGGGAAGCTCTTTATTTGACCATCTATTTTGAATAGATAGCCTTGCTGGATATAGTAATCCCGGTCTCAGATCCTTGCTTTCCATTACCTTGAACACTTCATGCCATTCCCTTCTGGCCTGTAGAGTTTGTGATGAGAAAATCAGGTGTCAGCCTTGGCGGAGCTCCTTTGTAGGTAACAGTTTTCTTTTCTCTTGCTGCCTTTAAGATTCTCTTTTTGTCTTTAATTTTTTGGCATTTTAATTATGATGTGTCTTGGTGTGGACCTATTTGGGTTCTTCTTGATTGGGGTTCTCTGTACCTCCTGAACTTGTGTGACTTTTTCCTTTACCGGGTTAGGGAAGTTTTCTGCTATTATTTCTTCAAATATGTTCTCTATTCCCTTCTCCCTTTCTGCCTCTTCTGGCATGCCTACTGTTCTAATATTATGTTTCTTGTTGTCCCACAGCTCCCTTAAGCTGTCCTCCTGTTTTTGTTTTTTTTTTCGTTTTGTTTTTTAATATATTTTATTGACTTTTTTTACAGAGAGTAAGGGAGAGAGATAGAGAGTTAGAAATATCGATGAGAGAGAAATATCGATCAGCTGCCTCCAGCACATCTCCTACTGGGGATGTGCCTGCAACCCAGGTACATGCCCTTGACCGGAATCGAACCCAGGACCTTTCAGTCCGCAAGGTGACGATCTATCCACTGAGCCAAACCGGTTTCGGCCCTCCTGTTTTTTAATTATTTTTTTTTTCTTTTTGGTTCTCTGATTGAGTGATTTTTTCAACCCTGTCTTCTAATTCACTGACTCAATCCTCTGCTTCCCCTAACCTGCTGAGTATTCCTTCCAATGTGTTCTTTATTTGTGCTATGTCATTTTAAATTTGTTTTCAGAGGTATATATATTTTATCATATCTGACCTCTGTTCCAGATAAATTTCTTATCTTAGCTTCATTTATCTCTTCTCCTGGAGAATTCCCTTATTCTTTCATTTGGAAGTTGTTTCTTTGTCTTCTCATTTTGGCTGCTGGTTTGGGTTTGTTACTATATATTAGGTAGATCCTCTATGCCTCTCAATCTGTAGCGCAGGACCATGTCAAATGCTGTTTCAGAGAAGGACTCAAAGCCTCCAGAGATGGCCTTTGCCTACAGACTGATAGGATTCCTCTTGAATTGCCACTAGGTCATAACCCTCAGGTGTGGCTAGAGTTTTTTCAGCAGGGTGGAGCAGTTTCTTCTGCCTGGAGGCTGTTATTTATAGTCGTTTAAGTGGCCTCAGGGTTTTCCATTAGGGTGGGTCAACTGTCTTCCCCCAGGGGAAGGCAAATATCTGTGTGGGAGAGATGTCCTACTCTTCATGAGGGAATGACTCAGCACAGGCAACCAAGGTGTCTACCTTTTGAGCTCTAGCCCCTGAGTCCCCAATCCTGGCTTCTGCTCACACAGCTTCAGTCCACTCTGCCCTCCCTCTGCCAAAGCACAAGGTGGGTGGCTCCATGGGGAATTTTGTGCATTGGCCCTTTAAGAGGGTGCCTGAATTTCCAGCCATCATTCTCTGGCAGGCAGCAACCCCACTGCATTTTGCACCAGATGTTATGGGGGTACCCTTCTCAGTTTGGTGGTTTCTGCTTGGCGGATAGAGGGTGGGTGGGGGGGTGGGCATCTTGGGGATTAGACCAGAGTTCTCAGTGGCAACACCCCCACAGCTGAGATATCTCTCTGGAACTTAAGTTGCTGTCTCTGGGTGCCTAGACAGCCCTTTCCTACTTCCACCCCTTCTACTAGTTTCTCTTTGGCTTCCACTTTCAGTCCTTGGATATCAAGATTCTCTCAAATGAGTCTTCCATTGATTATTTAGGAAGTTATCCTGTATATTAGTTGTAATCCAAGTTTGTTCCTGGGAGCGTGTCCATGCAGGATCCACTTACTCTACCGCCATTTTAAATCCCCCCCCCCAGGAGTCTTTTGAGATAATCATCTATAACAGTAGTTACCTTATCGTGTAATTTTAAAGGGTGAAGGTCTTAATTACAGACATAATCACCCTACCCCAGGGACACTGGTTGGCAGAATTCCAAGATGACCTACCAGGTTTCAGACTCCCTGTATACACACATCTTCCACCTGTTAATAAATCAAATATTTATTTAGGTGCTGCTATGAGGAATTTTGCAAATGTAATTCAGGTCACAAATCAGTTGTTCTGCAAATAGACAGATTATCCCCCGAAGGTCAAGCCTAATCAGGTGAATCCTTAAATGGGATGGGCATTTCCTACTGAGAGAAATTCAAAGAGTGAGAGGGAGGTTCTCCTTTGCTGGCTTTGAAGATGGAGGGAGCCACATAGCATACCAAGGAGTTAATAGAAACTTGAGAATGACCCCTAGCCAACAGCTAGCAAGAAAATAGGCACCTCAGTCTTTCAGTTTCTGGTAACTGCATTCTGTTAACTGCATTCTGCATGGCCGTGGAAGGACCTCCTGAGCTCCATGTGAGAATACAGCTACCTGATACATTGTTTGCAGCTTTGAGATTTCTGACCCAGGAGTCCAGCTACTCCCTGCTCAGACTTCTGACCTACAGAACTTTGAAATACTAAGTGTTTGTAGTTTGAAGTTGTTCAATTTGTGGATATATATATATATATATATATATATATATATATATTAAACGAATATACACACTGAAAAGTTTTTATCTGCAGATTCTGTCTTCTTGTTGTTTTGTTCCTGTAATTAGTCATTTAAGACCTACTCTCTTGGCTACTTTCATTTATCTAATACAGCATTATCAACTATTCATGTTTATTCTGTACATTACATTTCCAGGGTTTACTTATTTTATAACTGAAAGTTTGTACCTTTTGGCCACCTTCAAAAATTTTGCACACCTTGCCTCTGGTAAACAGCAGACTATTCTTGGTATGCATTCATTTTTGTATGTATTTTTCTTTTAAAGCTTCCACATGTGATGCTATGCAGCATTTATATTTCTGCATGTGTTGAAAACGTTGCGACAAGACCAGTGCTTGAAAATGGCCACTTACTTAATTTAGCCTAATGCCCTTCCTCAGGTTAGTGGTTTTATTTTCTTTAGATAATTACCCAGTAGTGGAATTGCTAATAATACTGTCATTTTATTTTTAATATTTTGAAATTTTATACTGTCCTCCATAGTGGTTGCACCAATTTATATTCTCCAAAACTCATCCGCTGTTGAAAAAGTCTAAGGACAATCAGGTATATAACTTTTAAATTTAGGAAAAGAGAGACTGAATGGAATAAGGCAAACCCAGAACTTTTTCCTCCTCTCTATGTTCTGATCCCACCTATTTTAGTATGGGTTTTCTTTTCCCATTACCAAATGTATCCCCATTCTAATGACATGCAATCTTATTGAGCATCACAAAAGTGATTTAAGAATTTTCAATGTGTATTTCAAGAAACAAAATACTTATTCCTGAACCTGAGAAACAACAATTAAGTGTGTGATCCATGCCATTCATACACGTATATTCTGAATCTAAATAAGCTTTATGTTGAAATACCACCACTTGAAAATTACCTCACAAAGTAGGTCAAGTTATTTGTATATACCAGGAATACTGGTCAATAGGCTTTTCCTACCACAATGTGAATTATCCATCTCAGACCTCACTTGGGTTGAGAGAAGAAACCAGATGTGGCCTTGGATCACCCACTAACTGTCCAATGGGACTAAATTCTGCTTAGCAATTAAATTTACCTAATACTCGAGACCTTGTGCACCAATTCATGCATGGGTGGGGTTCCGTCAGCCTGCCCCAATGGGAGCCCATCAGGCCGGGTGGGAAAGGTGAGGGGATGTGGGAGGTTGGCCAGCCCTGCCCCTGATAGGAGTGGAGGGGGGCGCCCGGGGGCAGGGCCGGCTGGGGGTGGGGCCGCAGGACTAAATTCTGCTTAGCACTGAAATTTATGTAATGTGCTACCTCCACCTGTTCTTTACCCTCTTATTAAGTTGTTCCTTATGAACTGGCGCGTACCTCACCCTCTTTTATAGTGATACCTTCTCGTACACTCCAAATTTCCATGGGCAGGGGCAGGGTCTTCTTTGCGTAAACATTCCCCCATGTGAGCACGAAGACTTCCAAAGAGCTGAAGCTCAATGGTTGTGTAAAATAAAAGCCATGAATGAAGAGGTCTGATTCACTTCACTAAGATTTATATTCTCAAACATTCTTGAAAAGTACAAGCAAATCCAGGTTATATATCTTAGACATTTACAAAACACAGCACGAAATGTAGTAAGGAAAATAAGAAGTGACTTGTTCCATAGATAAACCACAGTTTCTTTATTCCTTGGTTGACAGATGGACACTTAGTTTGCGTCTATGTCTTGGCTGAAACAGGTAATGCTGAATACAGGATAGGGGACATAGTCAATAACATTGTAATAACTTCTTATGGTTCAGATGGGTATTCAACTTATGGGAGTGGGCACATGGTAAGTTATATAAATGTCTGATCACTATGTTGTAACATCTGACACTAATAGAATATTGTTGTCAAGTGTAAATGAACAAAAAATTAAAACAGAAGTGCCCAACTTTCATTTTATACTTCTATCTATCTATCATCTATCTATCTATCATCTGTCATCTATGTATCTATGTATCTATGTACCTATGTATCTATGTATCTATGTATCTATCTATCTATCTATCTATTGTTCTCACCTACTTTGGTGTAAAGTTCTTGCATATATCAAAACATATTCCTATCCTAAAGCCATGTTATCCTGTTCTGGATCAAAAAAAGTTTTGAAGGATTTTCAATTTCTATTTCAAAAAGAGAACTCTTACTACTAACCTGTAAAATGGTAATAAATTTGCAATCTATGTTATTCATAGACTTATATACTAATATTCTGGATCTAAATAAAGATTCTGTCTAAAAGAACACCAATTCAAAATGCAAAAATAAAAGCAACAAACACAAAGTAAGCCAACAATATATTTTGCACATTAGGAAACTGCTTAACAGGATTTTCCATCCCAAAACTGAAGACCCCACTTAGAGTTCACTCAGGCTGTGGGTTGTGCTTCGACATGTCCCTGGAGCACCTACTGTCTTTGGAAGGAGCGGCAGCCTTGAGTGCAGCACGGGCCCTCTCTTCCTCATCTTTCACAGCTTCTTCATATTGGGTTATGAAGGCACTGGGCACGGTATCATTAAACTTGGCCCAAAACTCGAGGACTTTCATCTTGGTGGTTTCAGCATAGGCTCTTGGACCCCATAGAAACTCATAGCGTGGAGGATCACTGTTGGGCAATGGCTGGTACAGCAGGTATCCTTCCTGCACCAAATCTTGGGTGATAAGCTTCCTGGGCTCCCCAAAAATGAAGTGACTCTTTCCATCATAGACGCTCATCATATTCAGGAATTCCCAGATCTCCTCCTCAGAGGTGCGGTTGCCATTAAAGAAGATCACAGCCAGGATAGGCATCAGGATCCCTTTCTTAGGAAATCTGAAGCCGCTGCCCAGATTCCCGTTGCTGGTGTCATCTTGACTATCCACAAGAGTGTAGTAGTTACCGTTGGGCTTGACTTCTTTCAATTCTAGGCCATGGACCATATCCATGTGCTCAGAGAGTTTCTTGAGGATCTCAGGGAAGTCCTTTCTGTACCATTTGTGGATGATCTTCAGCATGTCTCCCTTTTTAATGGGCTCATTCACTGTATATTGATACAGCAGGTACTCTACCAACAGAATCACCTTCTTACTTATAAGATCTAGGCCACAGATCTCAGTGGAAGTTGAGATCTGGGAGGAATTTTTACTTTTCCTAACATGGCATTTAGCTTTTACAGCAGATCTTTCACAGGAAGCACCTGCAGCGGCACTGGTCGTGGCTGGGGCACCCTGAGGTGCCTGGAGAGTGCCAGCACCAGTGGAGGTTGAGGGACCTTCCCCCAAAATGGAAGAGGAGCAAGCAGCCTCTCCTTCCTCTCCTGCAGGGGCCTCAGCATTCTTAACATCTTGGTTCTCAGCTTTGTTTTGGCGGCGTTTCTCCTTAGCACGGAGCTTGCTCTTATGACCACGAGGCATGATGGCTGTTGTTCAGGACAGCAGACAGTAGTGAGCCAATGCACAGCGGCTTAGGGTACCTGAGGGATGGAGACAGAGTTATGTGAGCACCTTCAACAGGTAGCTTCCCCCTTGGCTTTATTGAAGGCTGCCTCTGCAGGCTTCCTTGAAGGCACTACTCTAGGATCCAACTAGGCTCCTGTTCCCCTGTGCCTTAAGAATCCTACAGAACAACCAGAGAGACTTTAGAGTGAGTCGCGTGCTACATCATACCAGCCCTACATAGAAATTACTCAGGTTACATTAGGTAATACCACTGTGACACCCTTGGATCTGGAATGTGTGGGTCCTCTTGGTTAATTTTCAGTATTATCATGTCCACTCTGGGAAGAGCCTGGTAATCTTCCCTCCTGCAACTCCCTGGGACCCATGAAAAGGAACTGGAGGGGAGTCCTCCTCCCTATCAGGAGCCACCCAGTGCTGAGAGGTGAGTGGGGTCCTTTGGATCCACAGTTGTCACTCAAGCTCCTCACCCTGGCTCCTTGTAAGGCTTGACACTGCTCCCCTTTGGTTGACTCCTGAATGGAACTTCAGACTGAGCATCTCACCTCCCTTAAACTTGATATAAAGAAGTGAGGAGGGATGCTCAAGCTGACAGCCTTTCCCTGAGATTCCCTGAGCTGATAGCAAAGGGTTTCAAAGAATACTATGATGGCCCCTTTGTTTATGTTTGGTTGGCTTCTCCATTGCTAGATTTCACCTCATAGTAAGAGCCAAACTACCTGAGCTCTAAAAAAAGGAAATGAAGTGGATCTTATGTGACTGACCATGGTCTCTCAAGTATGGAGGCTGTGGCAAGCAGCTTGAGGTCCTGTGGCAGGTGGTTCCACACAGGATCCAATTCTGAGGTCTCAAATGGACGCATGCTGAGGTCATTATTTCTCCTTCTGCTGGCCTGGTACCACTCCCCTCAGACCAAGGCACTAACTTCCCCGGTAACCCTGCGTGAGGGCTGATGGGCACCCCTGCCTGACATCTATCCTTGAGGTGTGATAATGTATTGCTGAAAATGGACAGGATTCTTGTTTTGTTCATTGGTGTTGTTAATCCTCACAGGAGGACATTTTTTCTGTTGATTTTTTTAGAGAGGGGAAAGGTGAGGGGGAGGGGGAGGGAGAGGGGGAGGGAGGAAATATTGATGTGGGAGCAACACATCGATTGGTTGCTCCCTCATGAACCAAGCCGGGCAAGGGATCCACCCTTCCACCTAGGTACCTGCCCATTGACCGATGACCAACTCCAGGAGCCTTTGGTGCAGGCCGACCATCGAACCCGGAGGCACACTGGCTAAGGCAGGGAGGATTCCTTGTGGCCCCACTGGCACAGGGTGGCACATGCCCACAGTCCTCAACGGTCTGTCCCTGAAACCTGGCACAACACGAATTTAACAGGAAATCCTCCCTCCGCTGACCTGCGGTTGCCCCCTTTGACCGGATCTGTCACCTCCCCGAGATGGCCTGGGAGGAAGCCAGTGCAACTCATCATGGCGACGAGCCCTAGCCTCCCAGGGGGAACACCGGGCTGGGACTTTATTTGGCCCCCTCCTTTGTGGGAGGAGTCCCACAGCCTCCCTCAGTGTAACAGCCCTGGACACTGGTAGACACCTGGGCCCTCTCTGTACCCTCCTCCATTACCCCAAGGCCCTGGCCTCTCTGAGACACCACCTGAGCAGTAAGGGTCACCGCACGCGGCCTGCCCGCTCTGCTCCCGGCAGCCTTTGCCGAGTTTGGCGGGGTTGAAAGGCGCACCGCCCGCCTCTCCGGGCGGTGCGGGGGGAGGAGTCTGACCGCCTGGCTCTGAAATCCCTCCGCGCCCGCCGTAGGGCCTGGCCTCCCCGGAGCGGTCGAGTCTCCGGACCGGCTGCGCGGTGGCCGGCGGCGGGCCGAGGGGTGGGGGCCTGGCGGCGTCCGACCACGGGGGAGGTCATGGGGGCGGAAGGCCTCACCGCCTCACTCTTTCCTCCCTTCCCCCGTGGTCGGCTCCCCGCTTGCCCGCGCTGAGGCCGAGGGTCCATGCGGCCCTCGGGGCCCAGTCGGGGGGGACCGGGGCCTGCGTGAGCCGACCGCCGGGCCCCATGTGGGGGGCCATCCTGCCTTGTGGCGAGTTCGAGCGGCAGCAGCAGGAGCCAGACAAGGACTGCGCCCTCCATCTTGCCTTGGGGTCTCCATCTTGGGACAGGACCATGTGCACCCTCCATCTTGCCTTGGGTCCTCCATTTTGGGATGGGGCCACGTGCTTCCTCACGGGAAGAAGCCGCTGCTAGCCACACCCAGGATTTCTCTGAATTAACCAATGGTGATCAAGGGAAGTGCACGCCATCACTATGACCACATCCTGTACCGACTCGCGCCTGGCCAATCAGCCGGGCCCACAGTGCCCTCTCCTGCCCTCACTCCACCCCCCTTTAAAACCCCCTGTCCCATCAGGCCTCTCTCTCTCGGCCGCTGGACTTTCCGCTGTGTCGGTGGGTCTGGTGAACGGGGAGCGCAGGCCGGCTTGCATAATAAAGGACTCTTTGCTTTTGCATCGGACTGACTGGCTCCCTGGGGGTCTTGGGAACTTTGAAATCTGGGCACAACATTTTGGGGGCTCGTCCGGGATTCCCAGGACCATCGAGGGACCCGCAATCCGGAGAGTCTGACTGACCGCGGCAGGGGTAGGTGTGTTGTTTGTTTTGTTTGTTGTGTGTTTTGTTCAGTGTGAGCTCATTTCTGGAATCTGTAATTGCCTGAGAGGGTCTAGGTGGACGCACCCCAAAAGACCACAGGCGGGGGGGAGTTGGAAGACGTTCCGCCCCCCCAGGAGGGATGGATATGCCCCTCAGAGGGATGGATATGCCCCTCGCGGAAAGCAGGTCGCTCCTGCTAGCTAGTTTGGTATAAGGCCATTGTCTAGCGTTCGGGTTTGGCTTCCATGGAATTGGAAGCCTGTTTTGGTTCTGCTTCCATGGCGTTGGAAGACTGTATTTTCGGGCCCGTTTGTTGTTTGTGTTTGTGTCTTTTTGGTTTTATTTTGTGGACTCACTGGACGGACATTATGGGACAGACTCACACTACCCCTTTAAGCATTATGGTCGATCATTTCAGAGAGGTAAGGGAAAGAGCCAGGGACCTCAGTGCAGAGGTTCGGAAAGACCGGTGGCAGACTTTTTGTTCCAGGGAGTGGCCAACTTTGGACGTTGGGTGGCCGCCGGAGGGGACTTTTGACCTCCCCACCATCCGCCGAGTCAGGGATGTCGTCTCCCGACTTAGGGGGGGACGTCCTGGTCAGCTTTCTTACATTGTTACTTGGCAGGACCTCGTGGAAGACCCGCCATCTTGGCTCAGGCCCTTCCTACCTCCACGTCCTCCCGGGCCGAAGCCCATTCTTGCTTTGCAGAGAACGGAAAAGGAGGAGAAAAGGAAGACTCTCACCCAGCCTTCGGCCCCTCCCCTCCCTATCCTGCAGGGGGGGACTGAAGAAGAACTAATCTTTCCTCCCCCATATAGCCCATGGAGGGACGATCCTTCCACGCCGGGAGTGGCTGGGGGCGGAGTTCTGGGAGTGGCTGGGGGCGGAGTTCTGGGAGTGGCTGGGGGCGGAGTTCTGGGAGTGGCTGGGGGCGGAGTTCTGGGAGTGGCTGGGGGCGGAGTTCCGGGAGTGGCTGGGGGCGGAGTTCCGGGAGTGGCTGGGGGCGGAGTTCTGGGAGTGGCTGGGGGCGGGGTTCCGGGAGTGGCCTCGGTAGGAGGCCCGCCTCTCACCCGGCAAAGGGCTCAGCGGGAACTGTCTGCTGCAGCACCTGACTCCACTATCAAGACCCTGCCCTTACGGGCCGCTGGACCCCCGGATGCGGATGGCAACCAACCGTATCATTATTGGCCTTTTTCAACATCCGATCTCTATAACTGGAAGGCACAAAACCCCAAGTTTTCTGAGAAACCAGGGGGACTTATTGACTTGCTAGATTCTGTTCTTTTCACCCATCAGCCCACATGGGACGACTGTCAGCAGCTTTTACAGGTTCTGTTCACGACGGAAGAGAGAGAAAGGATCCTCAATGAGGCCCGGAAAGTGGTTCCAGGCGTGGATGGAAACCCAACTGCCAACCAGGTCCAGATAGATGTCTCTTTTCCCTTAACTAGGCCTGAATGGGATTTCAACACGGCAGAAGGTAAGGAGAGGCTTTCGGTCTATCGTCAGACCCTAATGAGAGGTCTCAGAATGGCTGCTAGAAAGCCAACTAATTTGGCCAAGGTGGGGAATGTTCAGCAGGAAAGGGATGAGTCTCCAGCTGCCTTTTTAGAACGGATCATGGAGGCTTACCGTACCTACACCCCCATGAATCCAGAAGCTCCTGAAAACAAGGCAGCTGTGATCATAAGCTTTGTAAACCAGTCGGCCGCGGATATTAAAAGGAAACTACAAAAAGTAGATAGGTTGGGAGAGAAGAGTTTACAGGATTTACTGGCAGTGGCAGAGAAGGTGTACAATAACCGAGAGTCTCCAGAAGACAGGCAAGCTCGCGTCGTGGCTGCCTCTAGCAGTAGGCAAGCTCGGGACCTGGCTAGGGTCCTGCTGGCTACGACCATGGACTTCCCCAAGGAGCGAGACCGTCGCTTCCGACAGCTTGCAAGCAATAAAGGAAGAGGTAAGCAGACCACCCAAGAGGGGAGGCGGGGGCTACGGAAGAATCAATGTAAGTTTTGCATGGACATAGGGCACTGGGCTCGAGAGTGTCCGAAGAAGGCCGGTGAGAAGGGAGACAGGACTGACCGAGTCAAGGTCTTAGAGCTGGGTGAACTGAGTGATTAGGGGAGTCAGGGTTCGGACCCCCTCCCCGAGCCCAGGATAACTCTCAGAGTGGAGGGGACTCCTGTTAACTTCCTTGTTGACACCGGGGCACAACATTCGGTCCTCCGTACCCCGCAAGGAAAACTGGCGAATAAAAAGTCCTGGGTGCAAGGAGCAACTGGTATGAGCCAGTATTCATGGACTACCCGAAGGACAGTAGATTTAGGAACAGGCCAGGTATCCCACTCTTTCATGGTAATACCGGAATGCCCCTACCCACTATTAGGACGGGACCTACTGACCAAAATTGGAGCTCAAATAACTTTCAGACAAGGGGGGCCTCAGGTCACCGATGAGGAGGGCCGCCCCATTCAGGTCCTGACCATGAGGCTAGAGGATGAATATCGCCTCTACCAGAAGACTTCCCTGGTGGAGGGCAGTATGGACAAATGGCTACAAGAATTCCCAACAGCATGGGCAGAGACAGGAGGGGTGGGGCTGGCCGCCCACAGGGCCCCAGTCCTAGTAGAACTAAAACCAGGAGAAGGTCCGGTAAGAATCAAGCAGTACCCTATGCCTCAGGAGGCACGGAAGGGGATTCAGCCTCATATCAGGAGACTGAAGAGCTTGGGGGTGTTAGTTCCCTGCCAGTCTGCATGGAACACTCCCCTACTGCCGGTTAAAAAGCCCCAGACAAACGACTACAGGCCAGTACAGGACCTCCGAGAAGTAAATAAAAGAGTTATGGACATACACCCAACAGTCCCAAACCCGTACACTCTCTTGAGCTCCTTGGCACCCTCTAAAGTCTGGTACACGGTATTAGATCTGAAAGATGCCTTCTTCAGTCTACCCCTAGCACCTCAAAGTCAGTCCCTGTTCGCCTTTGAGTGGCATGACCCAGAGGAGGGCTTCAGTGGACAGCTGACTTGGACACGCCTACCCCAGGGGTTCAAAAACTCGCCCACCATCTTCGACGAGGCGCTGCACGAGGACCTGGGTGAGTACAGAAGGGAACACCCCAACCTCACCCTCCTCCAGTACGTAGATGACATCTTGATTGCTGCAGACACAGCCAAGGACTGTGAGCGGGGGACCCAAGATCTATTGGCCACCCTGGGGGCCTTAGGGTACCGGGCATCCGCGAGGAAGGCTCAGTTATGTCGAGAAAGGGTGAGTTACCTGGGATACATCCTGGAGGGCGGGCAGCGGCGGTTATCGGATGCCAGGAAAGAGACTGTTTTGAAAATCCCTACTCCCACCTCCCGAAGAGAAGTAAGGGAATTCCTAGGATCGGCCGGCTACTGCCGCCTCTGGATACCGGGTTTTGCCGAAATCGCCAGGCCCCTATATGAAGCTACCAAAGAGGGAAAGGCGTTTGACTGGACTGAGAAAGATGAAGCTGCCTTTAGGCAGTTAAAGAAGGCCCTTCTAGGTGCCCCAGCCCTGGGCCTGCCAGATATTACAAAGCCCTTTCACCTCTTTGTGGATGAACACAAAGGGATAGCGAAAGGGGTCTTGACTCAAGCTTTAGGCCCCTGGAGCCGCCCAGTGGCTTATTTGTCCAAGAAGTTAGATCCTGTAGCTGCCGGCTGGCCACCATGCCTGAGAATTATCGCGGCAACAGCGCTCTTAGTCAAAGACGCCGACAAACTGACCCTGGGGCAGGAAATCTGGATTACAACCCCACATGCCATTGAGGGAGTCCTGAAGCAGCCTCCTGACAGATGGATGAGTAACGCTCGTATAACCCATTACCAGAGCCTCCTACTCAACCCTCCAAGAGTACGGTTCCACCCCAGTGCGGCCCTCAATCCCGCTACTTTGCTGCCCGACCCTGACTTAGATGCCCCACTACACGACTGTGCGGGAATCCTAGAGCAGGTGCATGGACTCCGGAAGGACTTGACCGACCAGCCCCTCCCTGATGCAGAGGCCACCTGGTTCACGGATGGGAGCAGCTTCGTGCGGGACGGGTGCAGGTACGCGGGTGCAGCGGTGGTCACTGAAACGGACACTGTGTGGGCGGAGGCCCTGCCCTCCGGGACGTCAGCCCAGCGAGCAGAACTCATCGCCCTTACTAAGGCACTGACGCTGGGGGCTGGAAAGCGGCTTAACGTTTACACAGACAGCCGTTATGCATTTGCTACAGCTCATGTCCACGGAGCAATCTATCAGGAGAGAGGGCTGCTGACGGCAGAGGGACGGACAATAAAAAATAAGCAAGAGATTCTCGATCTGCTTGCAGCCTTATGGCTTCCTGCCAAGTTAGCCATAATCCACTGCCAAGGGCACCAGAAAGCTGATGACCCGGTAGCAAGAGGTAACCAAAAGGCTGACCAGGCTGCGAAGGCAGTAGCCCTTACCTCGGTCCCTACCATGGCCTTACAACTCCCAGACCCAGGGGACCCAGTCTTACCAGACCAGCCCAAGTACTCCCAGGAAGAATTGCAACGCATCAGAAAGCTCCCCAGAGCCCATGAAATAAAGGGATGGTGGCATACACCAGAAGGGGAACTCATACTACCAGACCGGCTCGGGGACACGGTATTAGAACATATGCACCGGTCTACTCACCTGGGGACCCGGAAAATGAAGGACTTAATTCGACATGCTGGGATCAAGATTCACCAGCAGGATACCAAGATAGATCAGGTTGTATCTGCCTGCAAGACCTGTCAACTCACAAACACAAGAGCTGGATCAAATGAAAGAGGGACCAGGCTCAGAGGCACCAAACCGGGAGCACAATGGGAAGTCGACTTCACTGAAATTAAACCAGGGAAGTATGGTTATAAATATCTTTTAGTATTTGTAGATACCTTCTCTGGCTGGGTAGAGGCATACCCAACCAAGCATGAAACAGCTCAGACGGTGGCCAAGAAGCTGCTCGAAGACATCTTACCCAGGTATGGTTTTCCTGCTATGATAGGGTCCGACAACGGGCCAGCCTTTATTTCACAGGTAACACAGGTAGTAACCAGGGCTATTGGGGCAAATTGGAAATTACATTGTGCTTATAGACCCCAGAGTTCAGGTCAGGTAGAAAGAATGAACAGAACTCTAAAAGAGACCCTTACCAAATTAACCATGGAGACTGGTGGGGACTGGGTGGCTCTCCTACCATATGCCCTTTACCGGGTAAGGAACTCCCCTTACACCCTGGGCTTTACTCCCTATGAAATCATGTTTGGCAGGCCACCCCCTATCATTCCTAACCTTAAAGCTGACCTTCTCGCTGAATTTGAAAATCAAGAACTATCTCTTTCTTTGAGAGGGCTCCAGAAGGCACATGAGGACATTTGGCCACGCCTCCGCGCCATCTACGAAGCCAGCCCAACCCCAACTCCTCATCAGCACAGACCAGGAGATTGGGTCTACGTCAGAAGGCACCGCCG
The DNA here is from genome assembly GCF_963259705.1 of Myotis daubentonii. Taxonomy (NCBI): domain Eukaryota; kingdom Metazoa; phylum Chordata; class Mammalia; order Chiroptera; family Vespertilionidae; genus Myotis; species Myotis daubentonii. Next base: position 118,688,343 of record NC_081861.1, read on the forward strand.
GGAGACCCTAGAACCACGTTGGAAAGGTCCCTACACTGTGGTGCTGACCACCCCCACCGCTCTCAAGGTAGATGGCATCGCGACCTGGGTCCACCACACTCACGTGCGGTCAGCGGATCCATCCATGACCCGGAAAGACTTCATCACCAAATGGAGCATCGATCGAGATCAATGCAACCCGCTCAAGCTCAAGCTACGGCGTGCTCGACCTGCCTGATGCCGGTAACATGGCTCGCGATCACTCCTGTCACCAGGAGCCCCCACAGTACTGTATAATACACTTAGATAATGCCTGCATCTTCATGGACAAGGCTCCAAAGAGACAAGGACAATTTATGGGGTCACATGTTTAGTAGCAGAAGATTCGGCTGCCTAAAGCAGCCATGATGTTTCATTGTATTGATACGTTATATTAACCTTTGATTCTTTTGCAGGTTTCGAATGTATGTTGGCTGTCCTGGAAGGGAGCTGTGTGGGGTGGCCCCAAAAGTAAAGGGTGTCTAGCTGGCAAGGGGGCAGGTGCCCAACTGGGCAGGAAAGGGTGCCCATCAGGTTTTGGACTCTGTTGAGAGACAGCTAACAGCTGGCAGCCTATATACTGCCTTGCAGGCCTGAGTCACCATGCCCATGTCAGGGGTAGTAAAGCTAAAAAAAAAAAAAAAAAAAAAAAAAAAAAAAAAGAAGCCTGTTTAGAATAGAAGGTTAGGGGGATAGTTATGCATAGGAAGAAGGTTTTATGCCAACAGTTACTGTTTTGTTTTAAATCTATGAAAAGGAAGTAGCAAGGAAAGTCAGAAAATCTTAGAGTAGATCAGTATGTTCTTCTCCTTATGTAATTCCTCCAGAATCTGGCGATATGTGAAGGGATTTATTCCCTCCTGAGAAGGCACTTAAGCATTCTGTATTGCCAAAAGGATCCCAATTGTCTACAGCTGTTGTCTGAGCTCTCCGTTCAAGCTGGGTTTATGAAAAGCTGGTACCGTGGATCTGTCTCTTGCCCAGTGGCGTAAGCTGGGGCCTCTCTGTAGACGAAACCTGGACTCCCCAAGAGATGTGATCAATGCCGGGACCCCGCCAGCAGGCGAGGGGAACCCAAGGCAGTTGCTGGGCATGGAGGCCAGAGGGACATAGGCTATCAAGGAGACAGAACTGAACCTCACATCACCCTACTTGGCCCAGAGATAGCTGGTAGTCAACGACGGGTAAGATCCCACAGGGTGGGACGACCTAAGACAGGCACAGCTGGGGGCCAGTAGGAGAAAACTTGGGGTGCAACAAAGGTGGGGCACAGATCCCCACCCCCCCCAATGGTGCACGGGCTTGAACACTCGCCCCTTCTGAGGAAGGTCTCCTGTCCCCGTGGCTGCTTCTTGCTTCCCATGCCCAGCCCAGACCAGGAACCAAATAACAGAAGAGACTTGGTCCAGCTGAAAATGGTGCCCAGAAAAACGGAGGCTTAGTTCAACAGACTCTAAATTTAAACCTAGCCTAACAAACAGGAATGCTTGAGCCTCTTCAAGGCAAATAATACTAAATCTTGATTTGTTTTTTTTTATGATAACCATGGAGGAATTCTAAGAAGAAAGATCCTATTTCAATAGAAGTTATTAAATCTAAAATGGTTTCTTTCACTTCCACCGGACCATTTGTTAGCCTTATAGGGATAGTTCAGTTGATAGTTTTGGTGGAAGAGAATTGCAGCCCGTCTCATGATTGAGCCGGAAGTTCCAAGACAAGGGGGGAATGAAAGGCGCACCGCCCGCCTCTCCGGGCGGTGCGGGGGGAGGAGTCTGACCGCCTGGCTCTGAAATCCCTCCGCGCCCGCCGTAGGGCCTGGCCTCCCCGGAGCGGTCGAGTCTCCGGACCGGCTGCGCGGTGGCCGGCGGCGGGCCGAGGGGTGGGGGCCTGGCGGCGTCCGACCACGGGGGAGGTCATGGGGGCGGAAGGCCTCACCGCCTCACTCTTTCCTCCCTTCCCCCGTGGTCGGCTCCCCGCTTGCCCGCGCTGAGGCCGAGGGTCCATGCGGCCCTCGGGGCCCAGTCGGGGGGGACCGGGGCCTGCGTGAGCCGACCGCCGGGCCCCATGTGGGGGGCCATCCTGCCTTGTGGCGAGTTCGAGCGGCAGCAGCAGGAGCCAGACAAGGACTGCGCCCTCCATCTTGCCTTGGGGTCTCCATCTTGGGACAGGACCATGTGCACCCTCCATCTTGCCTTGGGTCCTCCATTTTGGGATGGGGCCACGTGCTTCCTCACGGGAAGAAGCCGCTGCTAGCCACACCCAGGATTTCTCTGAATTAACCAATGGTGATCAAGGGAAGTGCACGCCATCACTATGACCACATCCTGTACCGACTCGCGCCTGGCCAATCAGCCGGGCCCACAGTGCCCTCTCCTGCCCTCACTCCACCCCCCTTTAAAACCCCCTGTCCCATCAGGCCTCTCTCTCTCGGCCGCTGGACTTTCCGCTGTGTCGGTGGGTCTGGTGAACGGGGAGCGCAGGCCGGCTTGCATAATAAAGGACTCTTTGCTTTTGCATCGGACTGACTGGCTCCCTGGGGGTCTTGGGAACTTTGAAATCTGGGCACAACAGGGTGACCGCCAGAGAGCAGGCTGGGTGGCTCTTTATCTATTTCCTTGGCGGGGCGGTCCCTAGAGCTGAGTACGGGGGCTGCTGCCCTGCGCGGCCCTTTCACCCCGAGAGGGCTGCTCTGAAGCGCCCGGCCTCCATCTTGAATCCCTTTGGGGCCCAGGGGTCCTCGGTCAGTAGGGTCGGGCCTACTCCCTCGCAAGGCCTTCCCCCCAACACTCTCCAGGCCGCAGTCTCAGGGCTGTGCTGGGGCCTGTCGGGGCTCACGGCAGGGCAGGCGTGGGAGGGCTCATTTTCGTTATGGGGGGGGTGCGGCTTCCGCGGGTAGCAGGTAGGTCCTCACCTTGACTCAAAGCCAGGACTGCGAAGCCACCCTCCGTCAGACAACCGCCACACATGTACACTGTTGGAAAGGTCCTTGCCTCATAATGGGATATTGGTGGGTCCTTTCCCGCGGGGCTGTCCGGGGCGCGCCTGATGCCGGGAGCCGGAGCCTTTATGGTGTCCTTGGACCCGAGTCCTCACTCAGGGTCCCCACTTTTGTGTCTGCAGAGCTTGGGCGCCTCCCTCTAGAGAAGCGTGTAGGCTTGCCCCCACAAAGTCTGCCCTCCCCTGAGACCCAGGGAAGCAGGCAGTGAGGATGCCCTGCCTCTGAAGCGGGCCCTGGGCCTCTCAGGCCGGAAGGGGGCGGTGCTGCGGGAGCCCCCTTTGTGTGAGGCGTGCTGAGTGTCCTCGGGTGAGGCGGTTTGTGATGTGCAAGCCACCTGGCCTTGGACCCTTCCCTGAGACCACACGGGTGCGATGCCTGGGCTCCTCAGTGGTAGCTCTTCTGGGTTTCCCAGGGCGAAATATAGCACTGGACTCTACCTGGCCCCCTAGGTTTTCCTGGTGAAACTCAGGATCGTCACGTCTTCACTTTGGATTGATTCTTGTTAAAGACCTAGTCCCTCTCTGTGCAAAATGGAGATCACCCACATTAGACTGAGGCCCTGACCTCCCTGAGACTTCCCAGGTTCTAATCAGTCTGACATCTGTGCCAGGGGTTTTCCAGGGGTTACAAACTTTCTTTAAAAGAACACCGCTAAATGGCCATTTATTTCATTTAGCGTAACGCCATACAGTTCTTCACATGCTGCTACCAATGGCAGGATGTCTTTCTATTTTATGGCTGAATGATATATCCGCGCGCGCGCACGTGTGTGTGTGTGTGTGTGTGTGTGTGTGTGTGTGTGTGTGTGTGTGTGTTTGTATTTCATTTCTCTTTCAACTCATTCATCAAAGGACACCTAGGGTTTTTTTTCCCATGTCCTCACTGCTGTAAGTAATGTTACAGTGAACATGGGGACACAGTTATCCCTTCACGCTAGTGGCCTCATTTTCTTTAGATAAATAGCCGGTAGTGGGATTGCTGGATAATATGTTGATGTTATTTTAATTTGATTTTTAGGTATCTCTGTAAGGTCTTCACATTGACCACACAAATTCCCATTCCCCTAAACTCACCCATTCTGGAATAATTTAAGCACATCCAGTTACATAACTTATAAATTTAGGATAAGAATGTCAGAATCGAGTAAGGCGAAACCATAATTTAAGAACTTTTACTTTTTTCTCCCTATGTTGCGATAACATCTATTTTAGCATGGCTCTTTCTTTTCCCATTAGCAAGGATATCCTCCTTCTAATGCCATGTGGTCATGTTCAGGATCACAAAAGTGATCTAAAGATTTTCAAGGTGTACATTATTTCTTGAAACAAAGCTCTCATTCCTGAACCTGGCACACAGCAATGTGTGATCCATGTCATTCATACACTGATATTCTGAATCTAAATAAACGTTCTTTTGAAACACCACTAATTAAAAATTACCTCAAAAAATAAGTTAACAGAGAGGATGTGGAGAAAAAGGAACACTCGTGCACGGCTGGAGGGAATGCAGACTGATGCAGCCACTATGAAAGACAGTATGGAGTTTCCTCAAAAAACTACAAATGGAAGTCCCATTTGACCCCGTGATCCTACTTCTAGGAATATATCCAAGAAACCAGAAACACCAATCAGAAAGGATATATGCACCCCTATGTTCATAGCAGCACAATTTACCATGGCTAAGATCTGGAAACAGCCTAAGTGCCCATCAGTAGATGAATGGATTAGAAAACAGTGGTACATCTACACGATGGAATAGTATGCTGCTGTAAAAAAGAAGGAATTTTTACCATTTGCAATAGCATGGATGGAACTGGAGAGCATTGTGCTAAGTGAAATAAGCCAGTCAATGAAAGAAAAATACCACATGATCTCACTCATTTCTGGGTAATAAAGACCATTATAAACTTACGAGAGGCCCGGTGAACAAAAAGTTGTGCATTTGGGGGGGAGGGGAAGTCTCTCAGCAAGGCCTGTGCCCTCTAGCAGTCTGGGACCCCTCGGGAGATAATGCCTTGGTGGCTTAGGCCTGCTCCCGGATGGCAGAGGAAAGGCCCAATGCCTAGGTGCAGCCCTTGGTAGAGCTCAGAGCAGGGCAGACTGGGGAGTTGAGGCGCCACCCCCTCTCATGCACAGAGCAGGGCCGATCAGGGGTTTGGGGCGCCGCACCCTGTAACACTCAGCCAGGTCTGATGGGGAGGTTATGACTCTACCATGTCACACACAGAGCAGGGCCAGACGGAGGCAGTTGGGGCGCTCCCCTCTATCACACACAGAGCAGGGTCGATTAGGGGGTTGGGGAGCTCCCCCATATCATGCACAGAACAGGGCCCATCAGGGGCGTTGGGGTTCTGTACCTTGTCATGCACAGAGAAGGGCCAATCAGGGGATTGGGGTGTTGCCCCCTGTCACGCACAGAGCATGGCCGATCAGGGGGGTAGGGGCTCCATTCCCGGTCACGCACAGAGCAGGGCTGACCAGGGGGTTGAGGAGCTCCTCCCTGTCACTCACAGAGTAGGGCTGAGATGAAAGTTGGCACACCGCCCTCTATCACCCACAGAGCAGGGCCGATCAGGGGTTTGGGGAGCTCCCCCCTGTCACGCACCGAGCAGGGCCAATCAGGGGGTTGAGGAGCTCCCTCCTGTCACTCACAGAGTAGGGCTGATAGGGGAGTTGGGACACTGCACCCTGTCACACACAGAGCAGGGCCGATCAGGGGGTTGTGGCGCCACCCTCTATCACTCACAGAGCAGGGCCGATCTGGGGGTTCAGCGCTGCCACTCTCACACTCAGGGCAGGGCAAATGGGGAGGTTATGGCTCTACCCCGTCAAAACAGAGCAGGGCCAATCAAGGGGCTGGGGCGCTGCACCCTGTTTCACACAGAGCCGCAGGGTGATCAGGGGGTTGGGGATCTCCCCCCTTATCAGGCACAGAGCAGGGCGGATCAGGGGGTTGGGGCACCTTCCCCTGTCACGAACAGAGTAGGGCGGATGGGGAGGTTGTGGCCCTGCCCCCTGTCACACACAGAGCTGCAGGGCGATCAATGGTTTTGGACACTGCCCCCTGTCACGCTGATCATGGTGCTGGGAGGGCTCTCGGCTCTGCTGATCCCGGTGCTGGGAGGCATCTTACCATTTTTTTTTCTTTTTTTTTATTTTTATTGCTTAAAGTATTACAAAGGGTATTACATATGTATCCATTTTATCCCCCCGCCCTAGACAGTCCCCTAGCCTCCCCTATCACCCAGTGTCTTATGTCCATTGCTTATGCTTATATGCATGCATACAAGTCCTTTAGTTGATCTCTTACCCCCCTACCTCCTTACCATTTTAATATATAGGATAGAGGCATGGTGCATGGGTGGGGACTGGCTGGTTTGCCCTGAAGGGTGTCCTGGATCAGAGTTGGGTCCCCACTGGGGTGCCTGGCCAGTCTGGGTGACAGGCTGAGGGCAGTTTTCAGGCTGGCAGGTGACTGAAACTCCCAACCACTACTTTTTTTTTTCTTTTTTTTTTTTTTTATTCTAGGCCAGCTTTAGCTCTGGCTACAGGTCTGAGGCCTCTGCGGCTGAAAGCAGGTACCTGGTTTATTTGGGTTCTATAATCAAAACTCTGTATCAACTCCAGCTCTAAGATCCCTGCCGGCTGAAAGCAGGTTTCTGGGGTTTTGTTTAGCTTCTATATTTGTAACACTGTTTCAAACTGCAAGCTCAGAGGTCGGCGGCGGCAGGCAGGGAACGTTGGAGTCCTCTGTCACTGAAGTAAGCAAGCCTCATGTTAGTTTCAACCTGCCTGGCTGCGGGACACCATCTTGGCTGGCAGTTAATTTGCATATCACCCTGGGTAGCCACTGGGAAGTGTAGCGGTCGTACACTAATTACCATGTTTCTCTTTGATTAGATAGGATGAACAAAAATAGACACAGAGGCAGAGCAGCCACGAACAGACTGTCAAAGTACAGCAGGAAGGCCTGGGTGGGTTGGGGGGGCAGGAGGGAGGTGGGTAAGAGATCAACCGAAGGACTTGTATGCATGCATATAAGCATAACCAATGGACATAAGACACTAGGGGGTAGGGGAGGCCAGGGGATTGCCATGGGCGGGGAAAAAAGGAGACATATGTAATATTCTTTGTAATACTATAAGCAATAAAACAATTAAAAAAATAAGTTAACATGGTATTTGTGTTCATCAGGAATATTGGTCAACAGGCATTTCCTACCACAATGTGAAGATCCCACTTCAGACCTCACTGGGGTTGAGAGAAGTGACTGGATGTGACCCTGGATGGCCCACTGACTTCCAATGGGACTAGATTTTGTTTATCAATGAAAACTACCTACTATGCTATGTCCGCCCCCTCTTTACTCTCCTTTTCATTTATTCCTTATGAAGTGGAGAGTACCTTACCCTCTTTGGTAATGATAGCTTCCCCAACAATCTATAATTGCATTGGCATGGGCAGGGGCGGGGCCAGGGCCTTTTTGCCTAAACATTCCCAATGCAAACATGAAGACTTCCAAGGCGCTGATGCTCAATTAATGATCGTATCGGGTCAAATAAAAGCCATGAGCCGAAACCGGTTTGGCTCAGTGGATAGAGCGTCGGCCTGCTGACTGAAGGGTCCCGGGTTCGATTCCGGTCAAGGGCATGTACCTGGGTTGCGGGCATATCCCCAGTAGGAGATGTGCAGGAGGCAGCTGATCGATGTTCTTCTCTCATCGATGTTCCTAACTCTCTCCCTTCCTCCCTGTAAAAAATCAATAAAATATATTAAAAAAAATAAAAGCCATGAAACAAGAGGTCTGATGCACTAGGATTTATATTCTCAAACCTTATTAGAAAACATAAGCAAATCCATATATGTTTTTAAAATTTACAAAACAAAAGACTAAATGTGGTAAGGCAAGCAGGAAGTGACCAGTTTATATATCTCCCACATCTTTTTCATCCATTCACCTATACTTCCATGTCTTGGCTGTGACAGGAAATGCTGGGTACAGCATAAGTAATGTAGTCAAGAACAATGTAGTAATTACATATGGGTCAGATGAGTACTAGACTTCTGTGGATGAGTATATGGTATGTTATATAAATGTCTAATCACTATGTTGTACACCTGAAACTAATATAATATTGTATGCTAACTGTAACTGAAAATATTTTAAAACAGAAGGAGACACGTTTTACTCTATCTGTCATCTATCTATCTTCTATCTATCTACTGTTCCCCACTATTTTGGTGCAAAGTTCTTTCATATCTCAAAAGAAATTCCTATTCTAAAGCCATGTTATCCTGTTCTGGATCACAAAAGAAATCAAAGAATTCCCAATTTGTAATTCGAAAACAAAATTCTCACTCCTAACTTAATTAGCAACAATAAATGGGTGATGCATGTCATACATAAACTTATTGGCTTATATTCTGGTTCTAAATAAACATTCTGCCTAAAAGAATACCATTTGAAAACACAAACATAGGAAAGCCACACAAAGATAAGCCAACAAGATATTTTGCACATTAAGAAACTGCTTCACAGTCCTTTCCAACCAAAAAGTTGGAAAGACTCCACCCCGAGTTCACTCAGGTGAAGTTAGAGGCTGGATTTGGCCCTGGAGCGCCCACTGGCCTTGGGAGGAGGGGCAGCCCTAGGTGCAGCTTGGGCTCTGGCTTGGGCTCTCTCATCCTCTTCTTTCAAAGCCTCTTCAAAATGGGGTGCAAAGACTGTGTGGATGTTACTATTGAGCAGGGAGAAAAACTCCAGGACTTTCATCTTGCTGGTCTCAGCGTGGGCTCTTGGACCCCACAGGAACTCATAGCGTGGAGGGTCACTGTTGGGCACAAGCTTGTACAGCAGGTATTTTTCCTGCACCAAATCTTGGGTGATAAGCTTCCTGGGCTCCCCAAAAATGAAGTGAATCTTTCCATCATAGACACTCATCTTATTCAGGAATCCCCAGATCATCTCCTCAGTGGCGCTGTTGCCATTCAAGGAGATGACACCCAGGACAGGCATCAGGATCCCTTTGTTAGGAAATCTGAAGCCGCTGCTCACACTCTCATCTTCACTGTCGATAAGGGTGTAGGAATTACCGCTGGGCTTCACTTCTTTCACTTGCAGGCCAAACCACCGATCCATGCGCTCAGAGGCTCTCCTGAGGATCTCAGGGAAGTCCTTCCTGAACCACTTGCGGATGATCTTCAGCATGTCTCCCTTTCTAATGGGCTGGTTCTTTTTATGTTGATACAGCAGGTACCGTACCAACATATTTGCCTTCTGAGTTAGAAGATCTTGGCCAGAACTCTCAGTGGCAGTGGAGGCCTGGGAGGATTTTTTACTTTTCTGAACCTGGCCTTTGGCTTTTACAGCAGATCTTTCACAGGAGGCACCTGCAGTGGCACTGGTGGTGGCTGGGGCACTCGGAGGTGCCTGGAGAGGGCCAGCACCAGCATCCCCTAAAACAGAAGAGGAGGAGCAAATGCCCTCTCCTTCCTCTCCTGCAGCGGCCTGAGCACTCTTATCACCTTGTTTCTCAGCTCTGTTTTGGTGATGTTTCCTCTGAGCACGGAGCTTGCTCTTATGACCACGAGGCATGATGGCTGTTGCTCAGTTCAGCAGACAGTAGTGCGCCAATGGACAGCTGGTTTGGGCACCTGAGGGATGGAGAAAGAGATGATGTGAGCACCTTCAACAGGTAGCTTCCCCCTTGGTTTTTTGAAAGCCTGCCGGGTGCTATGTAGGATCCCACAAGGTTCCTGCATTCTTGGTCCAGCTGTTTAAATCCTGAAAGACCAATCAGAAGGAATATATGCACCCCTATGTTCACAGCAGCTCTCGTTACAATAGGTAAGTTCTGGAAATGACCCAAGTGCCCATCAGTAGATATGTGGATAACAAAGCTCTGGTACATTTCCATAATGGAATGCTACGCAGCTGGAAGAGAGAAGGATGTCTCACCCTTTGGGACAGCATGAAAGGACATGGAGACTATTATGCCAAGTGAAGTAAGCCAGTCAGAGAAAGACTATCACATGATCTCACTGATATGTGGAATCTAATGAACAAAATAAACTGATGAACAAAATAGACATAGACACATATAAGCATGGGACATTTTGAGGAATCCCAGAGGGAAGGATGCAGGCAGTGAGGGTGGGGAGAGATTAAGTAAAGAACTCATATGGACACAGACAATAGTGAGGTGAAGGCCTTGGGGATGGGTTGGAGCAGGGTGGAGAGGGTCAATGGGGGAAATTAAATGGGACATCTGTAACAGTTTCAACAATAAAAATATATGCATTTTAAAAAGAATACCACAGTGGAATCACAGAACCTTTAGAGCAGTGGTTCTCAACCTTATTTTGGCCATGCCCCACCTACGCATCTCTAAAATCCTGATGCCCCCCCCCCCACTGTTACATATAATTCTTATTATTCAAAAATTGACTCCTATTCACATGGAGGAAGCCTAAAAGTCTGTTAACTTGGTCTACAGAAGCTTCCAAAGAACATGGCATCCATGGAAGAGAAAAATGAGAGAACAAAAGGACAGGTGAAGTACCAAGGAATAAATCACTAAGAAATTGTTAAAAAATAATAATAATATGAAGAGATATGACAAAATAGCAAACAAATCTTCAAAACCTATAATTGAGAACTGAAATGCATAAAGATGTCACAATATATATTTAAATGCTGTATATGAGGCCCCTATAACCATAAGAAATGAAAAATCACTGTTAACTCATTCTTCAATTTCCCCCTTAAAATTCAAATTACCTCCCATGTGGGGCATATGGCCCACACTGGGAACTACTGCTTGAGAGTGAGTCTCACGTTACATGCTCCCAGCCTTGCCTTGCCTTTACCCAGGTGACAATAGGCGATGAACAGTGGATTCCTTTCTTCTGGGATGCGGGATCCTCTGGGTTCACCTTCAGTCTTATCATGCCAACTCTGGGCAGAGCCTGGGTGCCCTCCCCTCTGCTACTCTGATGTGGACATCTCAATGCTCCCTGGGATTCAGGAGAAAAGGTACTGGAGGGGAGCCTCAGTCCACCCCCTATCAGGGGACACCCAGAGCTGAGAGCTTAGTGGGGTCCTTTGTGTCCTCAGTTCATTTGGATCCCCAGCTTTCAGTCAAGCTCCTTGTAAGGCTTCACACCACTCCCCATTGGCTGACTTGTGGTGGACCTTCAGATTAAGGATCACACCTTTCTTAGACCTGATGTAAAGAAGTGAGGGGGGCCCACCCAGCGTGGCTCAGTGGTTGAACATCGACCTATGAACCAGGAGGATGCTGTTCGAATCCTCGTCAGGGCACAGGCCTGGAAAGGGGGCTCAATCTGCAGTGTGGGGCATGCAGGAGGCAGCCAGTCAGTGATTCTATCTCATCCTTGATCTCTCTCTCTCTCTCTCTCTCTCTCTCTCTCTCTCTCTCTCTCCTTCCTGTCTGAAATCAATCCTATCTAATAAAAGAGAAACATGGTAATTAGCGTACAACCGCTACCCTTCCCATTGGATAATCAGGGCGATATGCAAATGAATTGCCGGTCAAGATGGCGGCCGGCAGCCAGGCAGCTTAAAACTAACATGAGGCTTGCTTGCTTCAGTGACTCCAACGTTCCCCGCCTGCCGCTGCAGGCCTCTGAGCTGCAACTCTAAGGAACTATGTAAAAAATATAGAAGCTAAACAAAACCCCAGAAACCTGCTTTAGTCCTTCGGGCTTCAGCCAGCAGGATCGCAACATGTTTTCAAATACAGAAGGTAAACAATGGCCAGAAACCTGCTTTCAGTAGGGGAGGCCTAACAGCTGGAGCCAAGCCTCAAAGCTAAAGCTGGCCCAGAATAAAAAAGAAAAAGAAAAAAAGGAGCTGTTGGGAGCTACAGTCACCCGCCAGCCCGAAAACAGCCCTCAGTCCCTCACCCAGACTGGCCAGGCACGCCAGTGGGGACCCCCACCCTGAAGGAGGTGTGACCAGCTGCAAACAGCCATCATCCCCTCACCCAGGCTGGCCAGGAACCTCTGTGGGGACCCATCCCTGATCCAGGACACCCTTCAGGGCAAAACAGCCAGCCCCCACCCGTGCACCAGGCCTCTATGCTATATAGTAAAAGGGTAATATGCCTCCCAGCACCAGAATCAGTGGAGCCCAGAGGCCTCCCGGCACCGGGATCAGTATGACAGGGGGCAGCAACCAAACTCCCTGAACGCCCTGCAGCTCTCTGTGTGACAGGGGCGGGGCCACAACCTCTCTATCCACCCTGCTCTGGTCCTGACAGGGGAAGTCACCCCAACCCCCTGATCAGCCGTTTTCTGTGCCTGATAGGGGGGAGCTCCCCAACCACCTGATCTGCCCCTCTCTGTGTGTGAAAGGGGGCGGTGCCCCAACTCGCCTATCAGCCTTACTCTCTGAGTGACAGGGGGGATCTCCTCAACCCCCTGATCAGCCCTGCTCTGTGCATGACAGGGGGGAGCTCCTCAACCCCCTGACGGACCTGCTCTGAGCGTGACAGGGTACGGAGCTAAACGCCCTGGTGGGCCCTGCTCTGTGGATGATAGAGGGCGGTGTCTCAACTCCCCTATCAGCACTTCTCTGTGAGTGACAGGGGGAGCTCCTCAACCCCCTGATCAGCCCTGCTCTGTGCGTGACTGTGTACAGAGCCCCAACCCACCTGATGGGCCCTGCTCCATGCTTGACAGGGGGCAGTGCCCCAACCCCCTGATTGGCCCTGCTCTGTGCGTGACCCAGGTGGTGTGCCATCTCCCCATGGACCCTTCCTTGAGTGTGACAGGGGGCGGTGCCCCAACCCCCAAACCGGCCCTACCCTTAGCATGACTGAGGGTGGCATCGCAACCTCCCGATCTGCCCTGCTCTGTGCATGACAGGGGGCGGCGCCCCAACTCCCCAATCAGCCCTGCTCTGAGCCCGACCAGGGGCTGCACCTAGGGATTGGGCCTGTCCTCTGCCACCCAGTAGCAGGCCTAAGACAGCAGGGCATTATCTCCTGAGGGTTCCCAGACTGCAAGAGGGCACAGGCCGGGCTGAGGTACCCCCTTCTCCCCCCCAAGTGCACAAATTTTTGTGAACCGGGCCTCTAGTAAATATATATTTTAAAAAAGAAGTGAGGGGGGATGCATACTGACAGTCTATCCCCGTGATGTCTTGGGATGATAGCAAAGGGATGGGATGGTTGCATTGATGTCCTCTTCATTCAGGCTTGCATAGTTCCTGAAAAGCCCTCTCAGGTTCCTCCAATGGACTACAAGTAGAGAACTCCTCCCAGTAGCAGCCAACCTATGTGAGTCTCAATAAGAGGAAATAAAGATCACCTTGTCTGACCAAAAGTGTTCTGCCAAGAGTGGGGGCTGTGGAAAACAATTTGAGCTTCTAGGATACGTGGTTCTACACAGGATCCCCATCTGAGGTGGAAATTGCACTCATGCTGAGGTCATCATGTCTCCATCTGTTTACCTGGGACAGCTTCGGTCTTAGCAAGGCCCTCACTTACCTGCTACCCCTGAGTGAGGACTGATGACACTCCTGCCTGACATCTATACTTGAGGTGCGATAAAGAGGACCCTTTTTTGCTGTTGTTTTGTGAATCTTCATTGGGGGATAGTTTTTCCATTGATTTTTTAGAGAGTGGAAGAAGGTAGGGAAGTAGAGATAGACAAAGAGAGAGATAGATTGAGAGAGAGAGAGAGAGAGAGAGAGAGAGAGAGAGAGAGAGAGAGAGAGAGCGAAACTGTTTGGTTGCTTCCTGCATGAACCAAACTGGGCAAGGGATCCACCTGAGATTGATTCCAGGCCTTGCGTGGGTTGGCCGACCATCTAACCTGGAGGCACACTGGCTAAGGCAGGGGGGATTCCTTGTGGCCCCACTGGCACAGGGTGGCACATGCCCACAGTCCTCAACGGTATGTCACGGAAACCTGGCACAACACGAATTTAACACGAAATCCTCCCTCCGCTGACCTGCGGTTGCCCCCTTTGACCGGATCTGTCACCTCCCCGAGATGGCCTGGGAGGAAGTGAGTGCAACTCATCATGGCAACGAGCCCTAGCCTCCCAGGGGGAACACCGGGCTGGGACTTTATTTGGCCCCCTCCTTTGTGGGAGGAGTCCCACAGCCTCCCTCAGTGTAACAGCCCTGGACCCTGGTAGACACCTGGGCCCTCTCTGTACCCTCCTCCATTACCCCAAGGCCCTGGCCTCTCTGAGACACCACCTGAGCAGTAAGGGTCACCGCACGCGGCCTGCCTGCTCTGCTCCCGGCAGCCTTTGCCGAGTTCGGCGGGTGACCACCAGAGAGCAGGCTGGGTGGCTCTTTATCTATTTCCTTGGCGGGGCGGTCCCTAGAGCTGAGTACGGGGGCTGCTGCCCTGCGCGGCCCTTTCACCCCGAGAGGGCTGCTTGGAAGCGCCCGGCCTCCATCTTGAATCCCTTTGGGGCCCAGGGGTCCTCGGTCAGTAGGGTCGGGCCTACTCCCTCGCAAGGCCTTCCCCCCAAAACTTTCCAGGCCGCAGTCTCAGGGCTGTGCTGGGGCCTGTCGGGATCACGGCAGGGGAGGGTTGGGGGGCCTGCCTTTGTTTTGGGGTTGTGTGGCGTCCGCGGTTCCCACCTTGACGCCAGGCCAGTCCTTCAAAGCCGTCCTCAGCCAACCTCTAGGCAGGAGTAATGGCTGGAAGGTCCCCAACCCAAGGAGAAGTTGGTGGGTCCTTTGCCGCGGGGCTGTCCAGGGCGCGCCTGATGCCGGATGCCTGAAGGATTAGGGTCCGTGGGCCCCAGGTCGTCACTCAGGATCCCCACTTTTATGTCTGCAGAGCTTGGACGCCTCCCTCTACTGACACAAGTGGGTCTGAAGTCCACAAAGTCTGCCCTCCCCTGAGACCCAGTGAGGCAGGCAGTGAGGACGCCCTCCTTCTGAAGCGGGGTCTGGGTCTCCCAGGCAGGAAGGGGGCGGTGCTGCGGGAGCCTCCCGTTGAGAGAGACATGCTCTCGCTTAGCACTGCGTGTTCTCGCGTGGGGATGTTGTGTGACGAACAAGCTTCCTGTCTCTGCACACCTGGCCTTGGGTCCCCCCCTAGAATACTCGGGTGGAATGCGTGGATTCCTGCTCTTCTGTGTTTTCCAGGGCTAAGCTCAGTGCTCGACTCTCTGGCCCCTTCTAGTTTGGGGGTGCCCCCACACCACTCAGGACCTTCTCATAGTTGCATTCTTCTAAAAGCCACATTCCCTCCCTCTGCCAAGTGGAAAACGTCCCTGTTAGTCAGAGGCCCTGACGTCCCTGAGGCCTCCCAGCCTCTAATCAGCCTGACATGCGCGCCAGGGGCTCCGCTGGGAGGACAGCAGAGGAGATTTTGTGAGACCTCCTCTACGCTGTGGGGCTACCGTCAGTCCACACCAGGGCCCTCACTTTGAGAGTTGGCCGGTCCGGTCACTCCGCCCTCCGCTTCCTGACACTGCTTGTCTTACACCACAGTGCCTCTCGCCGAGAATTCCCCATTGGACTCAGCGTTTACCACGTGATCATGGCCCTTCGGGCCTCCAGCAAGAGCCAACAGGGACGCGTCTCCAGGACCTTACTGTCCTGGCTGAATCCTGCTGCTGCTCCTCACTGGCAGCCTGCACCATGTCTGTCAGAGCCTCGGACTCCTACTGCACGGAGGTCACCCTCCTGGGTTTTTGCTTGGCCCCTACACTGTGGCGTCATTGGTTCCTCAGCCCTCTTTCACGGGAGTCCTGGTCTTGGCTTCTGTCTCTTGGTTAGAGGCCTCCTGGGAAATGTCACCTCCCTGCAAACCCGTGAGCTATTTCCCTGTTGCACATCTTGCAGAAAATGGCTCCCGTTTTGTGGCTGATGTAAGACTAGGCCATGGTTGTCAGGGGCAAGAGAGCTGATACATTCTTTCTCTTCAGCAGCCAGACTTAGGGAGTTTGCAAAGGATTCACGTTCTATGTCGGGGGATAGAGCCAGATGTTTGTGAGTCCTGACTGGGCTTCTGAGGGCATCTGGCTTCACATAGGTCAATGATCATATTGTCACTCGCTATGATCTCATCGCTTTTACTCAAGTCTTACTCAGTTCTGATTTTCATTTTTCTGGTTATGTCACTCAATCAACTCTTTTGGTCCCCGGGTCCTTCTTTTGGTCACTTGACATACATTTTGGAGCAGTAGACAAAAGTGGATTAGCTGACTCATGGCCAGCTGCAAGGATCGGGCCCCTGTGACCTTTGGACAAATCCAGGCCAGGGGTTCTGGTCCCAGCTCTGTCACCTACTAGCTGTGTGAACTCAGGTACATTAGCGAACTCCCTGAGCCTCCGGTTCTGCATTTATGAAGGGGCTTTGCTAAGCCCTGTCTTGTAGGGCTGGTGGATTGGGGGGAATGTATGTATAGCGCCTGCACAGTGCCTGGAATGCATTGAGATTTTTCAAAATGTCTGATATGTTTCTGATTAGGATGATTTCACCGCCAGAAAATACCACTCACCTTAAAGCATTTAAATATATATATATATATTTCTCCCAGTCAGTGTGTCTCAGTGGTTGAGCATCAAAACCCATGAACAAGGAGGTCACAATGCGATTCTTGGTCAGGGCACATGCCTGGGTTGTGGGCTTGATCCCCAGAATGGGGGGGTTCAGGAGGCAGGCAATCAATCGTACTCTGTCATCATTGATGTTTCTATCCCTCCCTTTCTCTCTGAAGTCTATATTTAGAGAACACGTGTCACTCTAGGACATGTAACCAAAACTCTGTACAAAAAGCTATGTAAAAAGAAACTTAAAGTACATTTCCCCCCATTAAATTATATTTCAAGTCTGTGTGTATTTTCCCAGCTGAATACACCACAAGTTTTCTAGAAGTGGTTCAAAGACTAACACTTTCTTCTGACCTAGCTGACCATTAATGAAAACCTCCCCTATCTTCATTCATTGCACCATCACTGCAAGTCTGCACCTAAAGATGTTAAATGCCATTTCAATAGAATGGGCTCTGATTCCCTAACCCACACAAAGAGCAACAGCCCAATGGCTGCCAGGTTTCCAGTCAGGGATTATCATGTGTGTTTTTTCCCCCTGAGAAATGCCCTGAAGATGATGTGCATCAAACACCCACCCTGTGCACTTTGCTCACCTGCACTGGGACAGGAGCGCGGGATGCATCCCAACGCTGTCCCAGGTGGACATTCTCTCTGGGTTACTCATCATTCCAAAGTAACTGTAACAGTAATCTTCCAGTCCAGGTGCAAGTCTCTCAGCTCTGAGACCCACAGTCTGAGGGTGTGGTCCCTGCCCACCATTATCCCAGCCTCGATGTGCCATACATGCTGTGACCTTAAGGTTCCCGCCCACCACATGACTTTCACTTTCCCAAGTCTCTAACTGCCTTCCTAACCTCACCTCACAGATTCTACACTAGACTCCTCATCTGGAGCCTCCCGCCCCATTCGGACCCCTTAATTTCACTGGTCTGTGTACATTAGGAGTATCTCACCACTTACATTCTAAGAAAGCTGCACTTAGACTCTAAAATTCTATGGGCAGCGCAGGTAGGGTCTAGTTTTCTTAGCATCCCCAGTACATACCAAGAGCATTCATTCCAAAGAGCAGATGCCAAGTTCATATTTGGACGTGGAAAGAGCCAGTGTACAGGAAGGCAAACTTATTAGGATTTCATTTCTCCTACATTCTTGAAGAAGCTAAGTCAATCCAGGTACATATGTGCAATTTTACAAAGAAACTGAAACTAGCAATTGGCCATATTTTCCATTGTTCTTCACATCTCATGATCACACAGACTTTACTCTGGGGTAATTTCCTTTTACACAAAAATCCATATTTCCATATCATGCTATCTATCTTGTTCCAAATGACAAGGAATGGCCCAAGGATTTTCAATTTGTTCCATTAAGGCAAAATTCCCAATTTTTTCTACCCGATAAACTCCAGTAAATGTGTGATCCATGTCACTCATACACTTGGGTTCTGGAGCAAAATAAAAGTCTACGTGAACGGAACAATCTTGAAAATAGAAAAAGGAAAAGGTTAAATCTCCAATTTCCCTATGTTGTACAGGCACACAAACATGTTACTAATATGCACTGTGCTCTCAGGAGCCCCACCTTGGCTCCTGACTAGTTACAAGGTTGGCTGCTTTCTTCAAGCAGAAAGTGAAGACTCTGCCTCAGACCTCACTAGGATGCGAGGAGTTTCAGGACATGCCTTGGACTGCAAATTGGCCAGGGCAGCAATAGGGGAGCCCTGCTGCTGCTCTGCCTCAGGCCCTCTCTTTCTTACCCCGAAAAGCCTCCTGATGATGAAATGGGAAGGCACTGGCCATGGTATCATAGACCTTAGCCCAGTGGTTCTCAACCTCTGGCCCTTTAAATACAGTTCCTCATGTTGTGACCCAACCATAATATTATTTTCGTTGCTACTTCATAACTGTAATGTTACGACTGTTATGAATTGTAATGTAAATATCTGCTATGCAGTATGGTCTTAGGCGACCCCTGTGAAAGGTTTTTTTGACCACCAAAGGGGTCGCGACCCACAGGTTGAGAACCACTGCCTTAGCCAAACCCCCTCACATCATATGTACTCATAGGAAAGCACCCTCTATCCATGTACAAAGGTCATACTCATTCTTTCTTATAGCTACATAATACAGTGTGGTTATCCCATGTTTTTTCAATCGATACATTGATTAGCATTTATGTGTCTTCCTATCGCTGTGGGTGTGTCTTCAGGGTAAGCCTTAAAATGTGGAATACTAGGTCACAGGTAAATGCACATTTAGTTTTGGTATATATTGTCAAATTCTGTATGGTAACGTTTGGAGAATTTTTGCATCCCCGTTCTAAATAATATTGCCATTAAATAATATTCTCAAGTAATATAATAAGAAAGAAAGAATTTTGAGATACCTTTACCTGGTCTAAATAAAGAAGTTATACTTGCTTCCTAAATAACTTTTGGAAGTTTTGCTCAATTTTCCATACTCTGGAATGACTTGTGTGATGAAATTTGTACATTTTGCAAGCCTATAGAGAGTAATGTAACCCATGCTCCAGTTACTCATTTCCGAGCTACAGCTAACACATGGCCAATCCTGTGTCACGTATATACAACCTCAGCCTCCAGAGTATTTTCTTTAGAGTTTATTTTATTTTCATGTTTAAGAATGTTTTTATTGGTTTTATTTATTTATTTATAGTATTCTTTATCGTTGAAAGTATCACCTTACATATGTTCCCCTTTCTCTCCATTAACCCCCTCCGGCTGGCCCCACCCCACCCCAGGCCTTCAGCACCCTAAAATCTGTGTCCATGGGTTGTGCATATATGCATACAAGGTCTTTGCTTGATTACCTCCCACCCACTCACCCTCCCCTGCCTTCCCTCTGAGATTGAACACTCTGTCCATGCTTCCATGTCTCTGGATCCAATCCATTCACTAGCTAATTTTGTTACTTAGATTCCACATATAAATGAGATCATGTGATACTTGTCTTTCTCTGACTGACTTGTTTCACTTAGCATAATACTCTCCAGGTCCCTCCAGGCTGTCTCAAAGGGTAAGGATTCTTCGTTTTTGCTGCTGCATAGTATTCTTTTTTACTGCTACATGGTATAAATGCACCACAGTTATTTTTATCCACTCATCTACTGATGGGCGCTTGGGCTGTTTCCAGATCTTAGCCATGGTAAATTGTGCTGCTATGAAAATAGGGGTGCATACATTCTTTCTGATTGGTGTTTCTGGTTTCTTGGGATATATTCCTAGAAGTGGGATCACTGCGTCAAAGGGCAGTTTCATAATTGATTTTTTGAGGAACCTCCATAGTGTTCTCCACAGTGGCTGCACCAGTCTGCATTCCCACCAGCAGTGCTCGAGAGTTCCCTTTTCTCCACATCCTCACCAGCACTTGTCATTTGTTGATTTGTTGATGGTAGCCATTCTGACAGGTGTGAGGTGATAGCTCACTGTCATTTGAATTTGCATCTCCCTGAAAATTAGTGACTTTGAGCATTTTCTCATATGTCTCTTGGTCTACTTTGGAGAAGTGTCTATTTAGGTCATTTGCCCATTTTTAAAGTGGATTATTTGTCTTCCTTTTGTTAACTTGTATGTTTTCCTTATATATTTTGGATATTAACCCTTTATCAGATGTATCTGTACACATATTACTATCAGAGATGTCTGAGATTCTGCTGCTAATGGCTTCTTCTGGGATTTTCATGGTTTCACAACTTACATGTAAGTCTTTTTATCTATTTTGAGTGTATTCTTGTGTATGGTGTAAGTTGGTGGTCTAGTTTCATTCTTTTGCATGTTTCCGTCCAATTTTCCCAACACCATTTATTGAAGAGACTGTCTTGACTCCATTGTATGCTCTTTCCTCCTTTGTCAAATATTAATTGAGCACAATGGCTTGGGTTGATTTCTGGGTTTTCTGTTCTGTTCCATTGGTCTATATGCCTGCTTTTGTGCTAGTAAGAGGCTGTTTTGATTACAGTGCCTTTGTGGTATAACTTGAAATCTGGGATGTGATTCCTCCAACTTTGCTTTTCTTTCTCAAGATTGCTGCGGCTATTCAGGGTCTTTTTGATCCCATCTAAATTTTTGGAGTATTTGTTCCAGCTCCGTGAAATATGCCCTTGCTTTTAATAGGGATTGCACTGAATCTGAGAGATTGCCTTGGGTAGTGTACCGGTGTACTGCTTAATAATTTGGGTGTTATAATCAAAGAAAACATGATAATTTCAAGAGAAACATCAAAAGCGCTTTATTCAAAGTAATGCCCATCGCTAGCTACACATTTCCCCATCTTTCAGGTAACTTGTGGATACCATCCCAAAAGAACTTTTCTTGTTTCCAGGCAAATCATTCAGAGACCCAATTTTCCACTTCTTGATATGTTTTGAAGTGCTGCTCAGAAAGTGCATGTGCCATCGATTGGAACAAGTGGTAATCTGAAGGAACAAGGTCTGTTGAATACAGCAGGTGGGTTAATACTTCCCATACAAGGTCTTTTAACGTGTCTTTAACGGGTTTTGACGTGTGTGATGGTGCGACAGCATGAAGCAAAATCACTTTGCTGTGTTTTTTGGAACATTCTGGTCGTTTCATGTTCAAAGCATGGTTCAAATTGATTATTTGTTGTCAGTAGCGATCAGTATTAATGGTTTCACCTGTCTTTAGAAGCTCATAATACATCACACCTTCCTGATCCCACCAAGTGCAGAGCATTGTCTTCTTTCTGAAGTGATTTGGCCTTGCAGCCGATATTGAAGGTTGACCTGGATCAACCCATGATACTGTGCATTTGGGATTCTCAAAATAAATCCACTTTTCATCGCCAGTCACAATTCGATGCAAAAAAGACTTTCTTTCATGCCATTGAAGCAACATTTTACTGATGACTTTTCGGTTTTCCATTTGTCTTTCGTTCAGTTGATGTGGCACCCATTTTCCTTCCTTTAAAATCTTTCCCATTTCTTGTAAATGATCGGAAATTGTTCGGTGAGCAACATTTAATCTTTCTGCAAGTTGTTTTTGAGTTTGGCATGCAACTTCATGCAATAATGCTTGTAATTGTTGGTCTTCAAACTTTTTCAGTTGATGTGGACGTTCTTTGTCCTTCACATCAAAATCATCACTTTTAAAGCATTTAAACCGGTGCTCACAAATATCTTGAGAGGGAACATGTTCACCATAAGCTTCCCAAAGTATTCAGCAGCACTTTTCTTCAAAATAAAGTAATGAATGAAAACTTCCAGCAAATGCTCTCTTTTTGTGGCACGAAATTCAACATTTTTAAATGTAAAAATATCTATGATGTTAACACCTTCAGCAAATTTGACACATGAAGTTTTGAAACTTGTTGTCAATAGAACAAAATAGCATACATATCGAATCACAGACATAGCAACATATGTGAAACTCCATCTATTGAAACAATCCGCATCATTAACTGGTAAAACCTGGTAGATATTTTAATGATGTTGATTCTACCAATCACTGAGCAGAGTACATTCTTCTACTTGTTCTTATCTTCCTCTTTCTCTTTTTTCAACATGCTATAGTTTTTGGAATACAGATATTTTGCCTCCTTGGTTAAGGTTATTACTAAGTATCTTAATTTTTTGTTGCAATGATAAATGGGATTGTTTACTTAGTTTCTCTCTCTGAGAATTTATTATTGGTGTATAAAAAAAGCCATTGATGCCGAGGCGGGTTTGGCTCAGTGGATAGAGCGTCGGCCTGCGGACTGAAAGGTCCCGGGTTCGATTCCGGTCAAGGGCATGTACCTGGGTTGCGGGCATATCCCCAGTGGGAGATGTGCAGGAGGCAGCTGATCGATGTTTCTCTCTCATCGATGTTTCTAGCACTCTATCTCTCTCCCTTCCTCTCTGTAAAAAATCAATAAAATATATTTTTAAAAAAAGCCATTGATTTTTGGGTGTTGATTTTGTATCCTGCTACATTGCCAAATTCAAATATTAGTTCTAG
The DNA here is from genome assembly GCF_963259705.1 of Myotis daubentonii. Taxonomy (NCBI): domain Eukaryota; kingdom Metazoa; phylum Chordata; class Mammalia; order Chiroptera; family Vespertilionidae; genus Myotis; species Myotis daubentonii. The sequence continues at coordinate 118,710,888 of NC_081861.1, forward strand.
TAGGGTTTTTTTTTTTTAGAGCCTTTAGAGTTTTCTAGGTAGAATATAATGTCATCTGCAAATAATGAGAGTTTTATGTTCTCCTTTCCAGTTTGCATGCCTTTTATTTCTTCTTCTTGTCTGATCGCTGTGGCTAGGACTCCCAGTACTATGTTGAATAAGAGTGGTGAAAGTGGACATCCCTGTCTTGGTGTTGTTCTTAGGGGAAATATTTTCATTTTTATTTTTTTAAAATATGTTTTATTGATTTTTCACAGAGAGGAAGGGAGAGAGATAGAGAGTTAGACACGTCGATGAGGGAGAAACGTCGATCAGCTGCCCCTTGCACATCTCCCACTGGGGATGTGCCCGCAACCAGGGTACATGCCCTTGACCGGAATCGAACCTGTGACCTTTCAGTCTGCAGGCTGACGCTCTATCCACTGAGCCAAACCGGTTTTGGCAAGGGGAAATATTTTTAGTTTTTGCCCATTCAGTATGATGTTTGCTGTAGGTTTGTCATACATGGTCTTTATCATATTGAGATATGCTCCCTCTATTCTCACTTTGCTGAGAGTTGTTTTTTTTTTAATCAAAAATGGGTGTCAGAATTTGTTGATTTTTCTATGTCTGCTGATATGGTCCTGTGATTTTTGTCTTTCAATTTGTTTATGTGATCATGTTTATTGATTTGTGAGTATTGTACCAGTCTTACATCCGTGGAAAAAATTCCACTTGGTTGTGGTGTCTGATCTTTTTAATATATTGCTGGATCCAATTTGATAATATTTTGTTGAGGATTTTAACATCTATGTTCATCAGGAATATTGGATTACAATTCTCTTTCTCTGTAGTGTCTTTATCTGGTTTTGGAATTAGGATAATGCTGGCCTCATAGAAAAAGTTTGGAAGTGTTCCTTCCTCTTGGATTTTTAAAAATAGTTTGAGGAGTATAGGTGTTAGTTCTACTTTGTATGTTTGGCGCAACTTTCCTCTGAAACTGTCCAGACCCGGGCTTTTGTTTGCTAGGAGTTATTATTATTATTATTATTATTATGATGATGATGATGATGATTATTACTGCTTCTATTTCAACAGTTGTTATTGGCCTATTCATGCTTTCTGAATCCTCCTGAGTCAGTTTTGGAAAACTGTATTTTTCTAGGAATTTGTCCACTTCATCTAAATTGTCTGGCTTGTTGACATATAGTTGATCAGAGCATTTTTCTTGGAATCCTTTCTATTTCTGTGGTGTCAGTGGTTACTTCTCCACTTTCATTTCTGATTTTATTTACTTGCATCCTCTCTCTTTGTTTCTTAAAAAATATATTTTATTGATTTTTTACAGGGAGGTAGGGAGAGGGATAGAGAGTTAGAAACATCGATGAGAGAGAAACATCAATCACCTGCCTCCTGCACACTCCCTACTGGGGATGTGCCCATGACCAAGGTACATGCCCCTGACTGGAATTAAACCTGGGATCCTTGAGTCCTCAGGGAGACGCTCTATCCACTGATCCAAACCAGTTAGGGCTCTCTTTGTTTCTTGATGAATCTGGCTAATGGTTCATCAATTTTGTTTATTCTTTCAAAAGAACCAGCTCTTGGTTCATTAATTTTTTTAACCTTTGTATTTATTATTTCTACTCTAATCTTTATTATTTCTTTCCTTCTACTTACTCTGGTATTTTCTTGTTATTCTATTTCTAGCTCTTTAAGTTGTTGGGTTAAATAGCTTATTTTTTAAAATTAAATCTTTATTATTCAGATTATTACCTTTGTTCCTCATTTTCCCCCCATAGCTCCCCTCCACCCGGTTCCCACCCCACCCTCTGCCCTTACCCCCAACCCCGACTGTCCTCATCCATAAGTGTATGATTTTTGTTCAGTCTCTTCCTGCACCCCACACCCCTTTCCCCCCTGAGAATAGTCAGTCCATTCCCTTTCTATGCCCCTGATTCTATTAAATTCATCAGTTTATTCTGTTCATCAGATTATTTATCCACTTGATTTTTATATTCACTTGTTAATATGTGTGTATTTGTTGTTCATAATTTGTATCTTTACCTTCTTCTTCTTCTTCTTCTTCTTCTTCTTCTTCTTCTTCTTCTTCTTCTTCTTCTTCTTCTTCTTCTTCTTCTTCTCCTCCTCCTCCTCCTCCTCCTCATCCTTCTCCTTCTCCTCCTCCTCTTCCTTCTCCTTCTCCTTCTCCTTCTCCTTCTCCTTCTCCTCCTCCTCCTCCTCCTCCTCCTCCTCCTCCTCCTCCTCCTTCTCCTTCTCCTTCTCCTTCTCCTCCTCCTCCTCCTCCTACTCATCCTTCTCCTCCTCCTTCTTCTCCTTCTCCTGCTCATTCTCCTTCTCCTCCTCCTTCTCCTTCTCCTTCTCCTTCTCCTTCTCCTTCTCCTTCTTCCCCTTCTTCTTCTTCTTCTTCTTCTTCTTCTTCTTCTTCTTCTTCTTCTTCTTCTTCTTCTTCTTCTTCTTCTTCTTCTTCTTCTTCTCCTTCTTCTTCAAGGATACCTTTCAGCATTTCATATAATACTGGTTTGGTGGTGATGAACTCCTTTAGCTTTTTCTTATCTTTGAAGCTCTTTATCTGACCTTCAATTCTGAATGATAGCTTTGCTGGGTAAAGTAATATAGGTTGTAGGTTCTTGCTATTCATTGCTTTGAATATTTCTTACTACTCTTTTCTGACCTGCATAGTGTCTGTTGATAAATCAGCTGACAGTCGTATGGGTACTCCCTTGTAGGTAACTCACTGTTTTTCTCTTGATGCTTTTAAGATTCTCTCTTTGTCTTTTGCTCTTGGCATTTTAATTATGATGTGTCTTGGTATGGTCCTCTTTGGATTCCTTTTGTTTGGGGTTCTCTGTGCTACTGGTACTTGTAAGTCTATTTTGTTCATCATGGAGGGGAAGTTTTCTGTCATTATTTCTTCAAATATTTTTTCAATATCTTGCTCTCTCTCTTCTTCTGGCACCCCCATAATTCAGATGTTGGGAAGCTTGAAGTTATCCCAGAGGTTCCTTACACTATCTTCATATTTTTTGATTCTTTTTTCTGTTTGTTTTTCCAGTTGGGTGTTTTTTGCTTCTTTGTATTTCAAATCTTTGACTCGATTCTTGAGATCCTCTAGTCTGTTGTTGGAACTCTGTATAATATTTTTTCTTTCAGTCAGTGCATGCTTAATTTCTACTTGGTCCTTTTTCATATCCTTGAGGGTCTCAATAGGTTTCTTGAGGGTCTCACTAAATTTATCGGTGGTCTCACTAGACTTATTGAGGGTCTTAATAAATTTATCGGTGGTTTCTAGAAAATTTTTGGAAAACCTTATAACCGTGGTTTTGAACTCGATATCCAATAGTTTCCTTTCCTCCATTTCTGTCATTTGTGATCTGTTTCTTTATCTCCGCATTTTTTATGCTTCCCTGTGTTGATAGAGTGGCTTTCCGTGCTAGATGTCCTATAGGGCCCAGTGGCTCAGCCTTCCCAATTACCTGAGGTGGACACCCTTCGTGCACCCCTTTGTGGGCTTTGTGCACAGTCTTGTAGTAGTTAAGCCTTGATTGTTGTAGGTATCACTGGGAGGAATTGACATCCAGGCCAATTGGCTGTGAGAATTGGCTGACTCTGCAATGGGAGACCTTCTGTGCTGGAGATAACCTTTTGGGGCAAGACTTGCTTCAGTGGGGCTTTGGTGCTCACTGAGTCTGCCCCATGAGTGTGTCCCTTATGGATCTGAGGAGTTGTAATTTGGATGGTCCCACTCTGACCACTGGGTACACTGGCTCTTGGATCTCTAAGGAGGTGCTAATTTAGCCTCTGCCTGAGGCTACCCAGCAGAAGCTATGGAGAGATCTGCAGATTCCTTTTCTTTGTTTGGGATTTGGAGGTTCCCAGATGAGGCCCAGCTGTGAAGCAATGCAAGCTGCTGTGGGGCCTTGGGCCTTCTTTTGGAAGTTCTGGGTCTCTCTGACCCAGCTGCAGTTTGTTAGGTAATTGTGAGATTGCAAAGGGCCAGGCCTTTCATATGCAAAAACCTCTGCACACAGCTTCTGTGGGGCGGGGTCTCAGGGAATCAACAGGGCAGAGCAAACAGCTATGGCTGATCCTCAGTCCTACCCTAAGAGGCCCCGTGTCTCAGTGTCCTGGTAATTGCTGCAAGCACCTCTGAGAGAAAGCTGCCCTGGAGTTCCGCCCGATATGACAGACAGTCCAGTTTCTCCCCATATGATTCTCGGTCCCCAGAGACTCGCCCACAACTGGAGTTCTGAGCAGTTGGGAGCTTGAGACTCCCTCCTTATTAAAAATGACAACCGTGTCCTCAGTTGCCAGCCCTTTCCACTTGTACCTCCATACCTCTGCACTTTACTTCCGCACCTCCTCTGAGTCTCAGTGTGCTTTTCTCTTTCCTTCTAGTTGTAGAAATTCCACTCAGCCCGTCTTCCTGTGTTTCTGGATGATGTCCGTTTTGTCTTTTAGTTGTATTTTTGAGGTTGTTGTGCGAGGCAGCAATTTCAGGTGTTTACCTATGCTGCCCTCTTGGTTTCTCCACCAGCTTATTGTTTTTGGTTTTTGTTTTTGTTTTGTTTTATTTTTTGTAGTCCTATGAGTTTCCCTCTCAGGACTGCTTTTGCTGTGTCCGAGTGATTTTGGGTGCTGTGTGTTCATTTTCATTTGTTTCCAGGAAGTTTTTGATTTCTTTCTTGATGTTGTTGGTAACACATTCGTTGTGTAATAACATGCTATTTAGGCTCCATGTGTTTGAATGTTTTGGGGTGTTTTTACTGTAGTTGATTTCTAATTTCATCCCACTGTGATCTGAGAAGATGTTTTCAATCTTCTTGAACATGTAGAGACTTGTTTTGTGTCCTAACATGTGGCCTATCTTTGAGAATGACCCATATGCACTTGAGAAGAATGTCTAGTCTGCTGCTTCTGGTAAAATGTTATCTGCATGTCAGCTAAATCCATCTGATACAGTGTGTCACTTAGAGTCACTGTTTTCTTGCTGGTTTTTGTTGGGAATGTCTATGCAGTGAAGTCCGTGGAGTATTAATGTCCCCTACCATGACTCTATTGTTTTTTATTTCTCTGTTATTGTCCTCTAGAAGTTATCCTATCAATTGAAAGACAAACGTGGTAATTGACCATACTTTGCTATGCCTCCCATTGGCTAATCAGCATGATATGCAAATTAAGCACCAACAAAGATGGCGGCTAATTTGCATACTGCAGGCAGGGCAGGACAGCGTGAGCCGCCAGTGCGAGCCACCATCCAGGCCCCCATGTGCAACCCCAGAAACTGCCTGCCTGCTGCCCGTGATCGGATTAACAAAACAAAGTTAATGGATTAAGTAACATTAAAGAGATTATAAGAAAAATATATTCCAAATTTTGTTAGTTGTATAATGGTTATGTTTAAATTATTAACACCTAAGAAATTGGGTGAAGGATACATATATTATGCTGCAGTATTTTATAGTTTTTTCTACATGTATGAGATTAATTCAAATTAAAATATTAAAAAATTAAAAATTAATAAAATATTAATTGAAATGTATCTGCATTACATGAAAAATATCATAATTTTTTCTAGCATAATTTATTAAATCGAGCAAAAATTTACAAGGGTTCAATTAAAAAATATCTTAATTCTCAGCGATATAATAGAAAATATATAATAGTGCAGTTATAAGCATTTATCTGAAAATAAAATTTTAAAGAAGTGAATTTAAAGAAGGGATTAGCCAAAGAAAATATATGCACAACCCATGGACACAGAAAACAGTATGGTGATCGCCAGAGAGATGTGGGGGGCAAGAGCTGGGTAGAGGGGGCAAAAGGGGGGAAATAGGGACATCCTATATAATAACTAGAGGCCCGGTGCACAAAAATCTGTGAACTCGGGGGGAAGGGCGGGGTCCCTCAGGTGGGACTGTGCCCTCTCGCAGTCTGGGACCCCTTGGGAGATAACGACCTGCTGGCTTAGGCCTGCTCCCGGGTGGCAGAGGGCAGGCCCAATCCCTACGTGCAGCCCCTGGTCGGGCTCAGAGCAGGGCCAATTGGGGAGTTGGGGCACCGCCCCATGTCATGCACAGAGCAGGGCGGATAGAGAGGTTGTGATGCCACCCTCAGTCACGCTCAGGGTAGGGCTCATTGGGGGGTTGGGGAACCAACCCCTGTCACACTCAAACCAGGGTCGATGGTGGGGTTGTGGCACCACCCCGTGTCACGCAACAGCAGGGCCAATCACGTGGTTGGGGAGCTCCCCCCTGTCACGCACAGAGCAGGGCTGATAGGGGAGTTGGGGCACCGCCCCCTGTCACACACAGGGCAGGGTGGATCAGGGGATTGGGGAGCTCCCCACTATCAGGCACAGAGCAGGTCTGATCAGAGGATTGGTGCGCCTTCCCCTTTCACGAACGGAGCAGGGTAGATAGGGAGGTTGTGGCCCCGCCCCCTGTCACACAGAGAGCCGCAGGGCGATCAGGGGGGTTGGGCACTGCCCCATGCCACGCTGATCCCAGTGCCGGGAGGCCTCGCGGCTCCACTGATCCAGTGCTGGGAGGCATATTGCTCTTTTACTATATTGGATAGAGGCCTGGTGCATGGGTTGGGGCTGGCTGGTTTGCACTGAAGCGTGTCCTGGATTACGGTGGGGGTCCCCACTGGAGTGCCTGGCCAGTCTGGGTGAGGGGCTGAGGTCTCTTTTCAGACTGGTGGGTGACTGAAGCTCCCAACTGCTCCTTTACTTCTTTTTTATTCTGGGCCAGCTTTAGCTCTGAGGTTTGGCTCCAGCTCTTAGGCCTTGGCTGCTGAAAGCAGGCATCTGTTTTGTATCGGTTCTATAATTGAAACAATGTATAACTCCAGCTCTGAGATCCCGGTGGGCTAAAAGCAGGTTTCCGGGTTTTGTTTAGCTTCTATATTTGTAACACTGTTTCAAACTGAACGCTCAGATGCCGGCAAGGCAGGCAAGGAACGTTGGAGTCCTCCATCACTGAAGCAAGCAAGCCTCATGTTAGTTTCAAGCTGCCTGGCTGCCGGCCGCCATTTTGGCTGGTAGTTAATTTGCATATCACCCTGAGTAGCCAATGAGAAGGGTAGCGGATGTACGGTTAATTACCGTGTTTCTCTTTTATTAGATAGGATGATAAAAGGCTAATATGCAAATTGACTGAACTGCAGAGTGACCGGTTTCTATGATGTGCACTGGCCACCAGGGGGCAGATGCTCAATGCAGGAGCTGCTCCCTTTTGGTCAGTGCACTTCCATATGGGGAGTGCCACTCAGGCAGAAGGTGGCTCATGGCTGGTCAGAGCAGAGGTGGTGGCAGGAGCCTCTCCCACCTCCGTGGCAGCACTAAGAATGTCCAACTAACAGTTTAGACCCAATCCCTTGGGGGCCAAAGCCTTTAGTTGGACATCCGCTGAGGGATCCTTGGGTGCCAGAAGGATGTCTGACTGCAAGCTTAGGCCTGATCCCCCGGGGAGTGGGCCTAAGTCCACAGGTCAACATCTCCCAAGGGGTCCTGGATTACAAATGGGCTTAGGCCATGCTGAGGGAGACCCCCCCCACCCCAAGTGCACAAATTTTTGTGCACCAGGCCTGAAAAAAATATTTCAATAATATAGATTATTCTCTCTATATATTTATATATTTATATATTTATATATACATTTATTTGTATATATTTATGTATATATATTTATGTATGTATGTATGTATGTATATATATATATATATATATATATATATATATATATATATATATATATATGTATATATATATATATTCCTGTATTGGGTGCATATATGTTTATGGGGTTATATCCTCTTGTTAGACTAGTCCTTTTAGTATTATGTAGTGACCTCGATTGTGTCTTGTGATGGCCTTCATTTGGAAGTCTATTTTGTGAAATATGAGTATTGCTACTCTAGCATTTTTTTCCATTTGAACGGAAAATTTTCTCCCATCCCTTCACTCTCATCCTGTGTATCTCTTTTATTCTGAGCTGGGTCTCTGGTAGACAGCATATAGTTGGGTCATGTTTTTGTATTCATTCAGCTACCCTATGCGTTTTGATTGGCGCATTTAATCCATTTACATTTAGGGTTATTATTGATAGGTATTAATTTATTGCCATTTTGATTTTGTATGCCTAGTTTTCTCTCTGTGTGTCGTCTTCTCATTATAGCAGTCCTTTTAGGATTTCTTGTAATGCTAGCTTGGTGGTGATGTACTCTTTTAGACATTTTTTTTTTTTTTTTTTTTGGTCTGGAAGCTCTTTATTTGACCATCTATTTTGAATAGATAGCCTTGCTGGATATAGTAATCCCGGTCTCAGATCCTTGCTTTCCATTACCTTGAACACTTCATGCCATTCCCTTCTGGCCTGTAGAGTTTGTGATGAGAAAATCAGGTGTCAGCCTTGGCGGAGCTCCTTTGTAGGTAACAGTTTTCTTTTCTCTTGCTGCCTTTAAGATTCTCTTTTTGTCTTTAATTTTTTGGCATTTTAATTATGATGTGTCTTGGTGTGGACCTATTTGGGTTCTTCTTGATTGGGGTTCTCTGTACCTCCTGAACTTGTGTGACTTTTTCCTTTACCGGGTTAGGGAAGTTTTCTGCTATTATTTCTTCAAATATGTTCTCTATTCCCTTCTCCCTTTCTGCCTCTTCTGGCATGCCTACTGTTCTAATATTATGTTTCTTGTTGTCCCACAGCTCCCTTAAGCTGTCCTCCTGTTTTTGTTTTGTTTCGTTTTGTTTTTTAAATATATTTTATTGACTTTTTTTACAGAGAGGAAGGGAGGGAGATAGAGAGTTAGAAATATCGATGAGAGAGAAACATCGATCAGCTGCCTCCAGCACATCTCCTACTGGGGATGTGCCTGCAACCCAGGTACATGCCCTTGACCGGAATCGAACCCAGGACCTTTCAGTCCGCAAGCTGACGCTCTATCCACTGAGCCAAACCGGTTTCGGCCCTCCTGTTTTTTAATTATTTTTTTTTCTTTTTGGTTCTCTGATTGAGTGATTTTTTCAACCCTGTCTTCTAATTCACTGATTCAATCCTCAGCTTCCCCTACCCTGCTGTGTATTCCTTCCAATGTGTGCTTTATTTGTGCTATGTCATTTTAAATTTCTGTTTTCATAGGTATATATATATTTTTTCTCATATCTGACCTCTGTTCCAGATAAATTTCTTTTCTTAGCTTCATTTATCTCTTCTCCTGGAGAATTCCCTTATTCTTTCATTTGGAAGTTGTTTCTTTGTCTTCTCATTTTGGCTGCCGGTTTGGGTTTGTTACTATATATTAGGTAGATCCTCTATGCCTCTCAATCTGTAGCGCAGAACCATGTCAAATGCTGTTTCAGAGAAGGACTCAAAGCCTCCAGAGATGGCCTCTGCCTACAGACTGATAGGATTCCTCTTGAATTGCCCCTAGGTCATAACCCTCAGGTGTGGCTAGAGTTTTTTCAGCAGGGTGGAGCAGTTTCTTCTGCCTGGAGGCTGTTATTTATAGTCGTTTAAGTGGCCTCAGGGTTTTCCATTAGGGTGGGTCAACTGTCTTCCCCCAGGGGAAGGCAAATATCTGTGTGGGAGAGATGTCCTACTCTTCATGAGGGAATGACTCAGCACAGGCAACCAAGGTGTCTACCTTTTGAGCTCTAGCCCCTGAGTCCCCAATCCTGGCTTCTGCTCACACAGCTTCAGTCCACTCTGCCCTCCCTCTGCCAAAGCACAAGGTGGGTGGCTCCACGGGGAATTTTGTGCATTGGCCCTTTAAGAGGGTGCCTGAATTTCCAGCCATCATTCTCTGGCAGGCAGCAACCCCACTGCTTTTTGCACCAGATATTATGTGGGTACCCTTCTCAGTTTGGTGGTCTCTGCTTGGCGGACAGAGGGTGGGTGGGGGGGGAGGGGCATCTTGGGGATTAGACCAGAGTTCTCAGTGGCAACACCCCCACAGCTGAGATATCTCTCTGGAACTTAAGTTGCTGTCTGTGTGTGCCTAGACAGCCCTTTCCTGCTTCCAACCCTTCTACCAGTTTCTGTGTGGCTTCCACTTTCAGTCCTTGGATATCAAGATTCTCTCAAATGAGTCTTCCATTGATTATTCAGGAAGTTTTCCTGTATTTTAGTTGTAATCCAAGTTTGTCCCTGGGAGCATGTCCATGCAGGATCCACTTACTCTACCGCCATTTTAAACCCCCCCCCCCCCCGAGTCTTTTGAGATAATCATCTATAACAGTAGTTACCTTATCGTGTAATTTTAAAGGGTGAAGGTCTTAATTACAGACATAATCACCCTACCCCAGGGACACTGGTTGGCAGAATTCCAAGATGACCTACCAGGTTTCGGACTCCCTGTATACACACATCTTCCACCTGTTAATAAATCAAATATTTATTTAGGTGCTGCTTTGAGGAATTTTGCAAATGTAATTCAGGTCACAAATCAGTTGTTCTGCAAATAGAGAGATTATCCCCCGTAGGTCAAGCCTAATCAGGTGAATCCTTAAATGGGATGGGCATTTCCTACTGAGAGAAATTCAAAGAGTGAGAGGGAGGTTCTCCTTTGCTGGCTTTGAAGATGGAGGGAGCCACATAGCATACCAAGGAGTTAATAGCAATTTGAGAATGACCCCTAGCCAACAGCTAGCAAGAAAATAGGCACCTCAGTCTTTCAGTTTCTGGTAACTGCATTCTGTTAACTGCATTCTGCATGGCCGTGGAAGGACCTCCTGAGCTCCATGTGAGAATACAGCTACCTGATACATTGTTTGCAGCTTTGAGATTTCTGACCCAGGAGTCCAGCTACTCCCTGCTCAGACTTCTGACCTACAGAACTTTGAGATACTGTTTGTAGTTTGAAGTTGTTCAATTTGTGGAGATTATATATATATATATATATATATATATATATATATATATATATTAAACGAATATACACACTGAAAAGTTTTTATCTGCAGATTCTGCCTTTTCGTTGTTTTGTTCCTGTAATTAGTCATTTAAAACCTACTCTCTTGGCTACTTTCATTTATCTAATACAGTATTATCAACTATTCATGTTCATTCTGTACATTACATTTCCAGGGTTTACTTATTTTATAACTGAAAGTTTGTACCTTTTGGCCACCTTCAAAAATTTTGCAGAACTTGCCTCTGGTACACAGCAGTCTATTCTTGGTATGCATTCATTTTTGTATGTATTTTTTTCTTTTAAAGCTTCCACATGTGATGCTATGCAGCATTTATCTTTCTCCATGTGTTGAAAACTTTGCGGCAAGACCAGTGCTTGAAAATGGCCACTTACTTAATTTAGCATAATGCCCTTCCTCAGGTTAGTGGTTTTATTTTCTTTAGATAATTACCCAGTAGTGGAATTGCTAATAATACTGTCATTTTATTTTTAATATTTTGAAATTTTATACTGTCCTCCATAGTGGTTGCACCAATTTATATTCTCCGAAACTCATCCGCTGTTGAAAAAGTCTAAGGACAATCAGGTATATAACTTTTAAATTTAGGAAAAGAGAGACTGAATGGAATAAGGCAAACCCAGAACTTTTTCCTCCTCTCTATGTTCTGATCCCACCTATTTTAGTATGGGTTTTCTTTTCCCATTACCAAATGTATCCCCATTCTAATGACATGCAATCTTATTGAGCATCACAAAAGTGATTTAAGAATTTTCAATGTGTATTTCAAGAAACAAAATACTTATTCCTGAACCTGAGAAACAACAATTAAGTGTGTGATCCATGCCATTCATACACGTATATTCTGAATCTAAATAAGCTTTATGTTGAAATACCACCACTTGAAAATTACCTCACAAAGTAGGTCAAGTTATTTGTATATACCAGGAATACTGGTCAATAGGCTTTTCCTACCACAATGTGAATTATCCATCTCAGACCTCACTTGGGTTGAGAGAAGAAACCAGATGTGGCCTTGGATCACCCACTAACTGTCCAATGGGACTAAATTCTGCTTAGCAATTAAATTTACCTAATACTCGAGACCTTGTGCACCAATTCATGCATGGGTGGGGTTCCGTCAGCCTGCCCCAATGGGAGCCCATCAGGCCGGGTGGGAAAGGTGAGGGGATGTGGGAGGTTGGCCAGCCCTGCCCCTGATAGGAGTGGAGGGGGGCGCCCGGGGGCAGGGCCGGCTGGGGGTGGGGCCGCAGGACTAAATTCTGCTTAGCACTGAAATTTATGTAATGTGCTACCTCCACCTGTTCTTTACCCTCTTATTAAGTTGTTCCTTATGAACTGGCGCGTACCTCACCCTCTTTTATAGTGATACCTTCTCCTACACTCCAAATTTCCATGGGCAGGGGCAGGGTCTTCTTTGCGTAAACATTCCCCCATGTGAGCACGAAGACTTCCAAAGAGCTGAAGCTCAATGGTTGTGTAAAATAAAAGCCATGAATGAAGAGGTCTGATTCACTTCACTAAGATTTATATTCTCAAACATTCTTGAAAAGCACAAGCAAATCCAGGTTATATATCTTAGACATTTACAAAACACAGCACGAAATGTAGTAAGGAAAATAAGAAGTGACTTGTTCCATAGATAAACCACAGTTTCTTTATTCCTTGGTTGACAGATGGACACTTAGTTTGCGTCTATGTCTTGGCTGAAACAGGTAATGCTGAATACAGGATAGGGGACATAGTCAATAACATTGTAATAACTTCTTATGGTTCAGATGGGTATTCAACTTATGGGAGTGGGCACATGGTAAGTTATATAAATGTCTGATCACTATGTTGTAACATCTGACACTAATAGAATATTGTTGTCAAGTGTAAATGAACAAAAAATTAAAACAGAAGTGCCCAACTTTCATTTTATACTTCTATCTATCTATCATCTATCTATCTATCATCTGTCATCTATGTATCTATGTATCTATGTACCTATGTATCTATGTATCTATGTATCTATCTATCTATCTATTGTTCTCACCTACTTTGGTGTAAAGTTCTTGCATATATCAAAACATATTCCTATCCTAAAGCCATGTTATCCTGTTCTGGATCAAAAAAAGTTTTGAAGGATTTTCAATTTCTATTTCAAAAAGAGAACTCTTACTACTAACCTGTAAAATGGTAATAAATTTGCAATCTATGTTATTCATAGACTTATATACTAATATTCTGGATCTAAATAAAGATTCTGTCTAAAAGAACACCAATTCAAAATGCAAAAATAAAAGCAACAAACACAAAGTAAGCCAACAATATATTTTGCACATTAGGAAACTGCTTAACAGGATTTTCCATCCCAAAACTGAAGACCCCACTTAGAGTTCACTCAGGCTGTGGGTTGTGCTTCGACATGTCCCTGGAGCACCTACTGTCTTTGGAAGGAGCGGCAGCCTTGAGTGCAGCACGGGCCCTCTCTTCCTCATCTTTCACAGCTTCTTCATATTGGGTTATGAAGGCACTGGGCACGGTATCATTAAACTTGGCCCAAAACTCGAGGACTTTCATCTTGGTGGTTTCAGCATAGGCTCTTGGACCCCATAGAAACTCATAGCGTGGAGGATCACTGTTGGGCAATGGCTGGTACAGCAGGTATTCTTCCTGCACCAAATCTTGGGTGATAAGCTTCCTGGGCTCCCCAAAAATGAAGTGACTCTTTCCATCATAGACGCTCATCATATTCAGGAATTCCCAGATCTCCTCCTCAGAGGTGCGGTTGCCATTAAAGAAGATCACAGCCAGGATAGGCATCAGGATCCCTTTCTTAGGAAATCTGAAGCCGCTGCCCAGATTCCCGTTGCTGGTGTCATCTTGACTATCCACAAGAGTGTAGTAGTTACCGTTGGGCTTGACTTCTTTCAATTCTAGGCCATGGACCATATCCATGTGCTCAGAGAGTTTCTTGAGGATCTCAGGGAAGTCCTTTCTGTTCCATTTGTGGATGATCTTCAGCATGTCTCCCTTTTTAATGGGCTCATTCACTGTATATTGATACAGCAGGTACTCTACCAACAGAATCACCTTCTTACTTATAAGATCTAGGCCACAGATCTCAGTGGAAGTTGAGATCTGGGAGGAATTTTTACTTTTCCTAACATGGCATTTAGCTTTTACAGCAGATCTTTCACAGGAAGCACCTGCAGCGGCACTGGTGGTGGCTGGGGCACCCTGAGGTGCCTGGAGAGTGCCAGCACCAGTGGAGGTTGAGGGACCTTCCCCCAAAATGGAAGAGGAGCAAGCAGCCTCTCCTTCCTCTCCTGCAGGGGCCTCAGCATTCTTAACATCTTGGTTCTCAGCTTTGTTTTGGCGGCGTTTCTCCTTAGCACGGAGCTTGCTCTTATGACCACGAGGCATGATGGCTGTTGTTCAGGACAGCAGACAGTAGTGAGCCAATGCACAGCGGCTTAGGGTACCTGAGGGATGGAGACAGAGTTATGTGAGCACCTTCAACAGGTAGCTTCCCCCTTGGCTTTATTGAAGGCTGCCTCTGCAGGCTTCCTTGAAGGCACTACTCTAGGATCCAACTAGGCTCCTGTTCCCCTGTGCCTTAAGAATCCTACAGAACAACCAGAGAGACTTTAGAGTGAGTCGCGTGCTACATCATACCAGCCCTACATAGAAATTACTCAGGTTACATTAGGTAATACCACTGTGACACCCTTGGATCTGGAATGTGTGGGTCCTCTTGGTTAATTTTCAGTATTATCATGTCCACTCTGGGAAGAGCCTGGTAATCTTCCCTCCTGCAACTCCCTGGGACCCATGAAAAGGAACTGGAGGGGAGTCCTCCTCCCTATCAGGAGCCACCCAGTGCTGAGAGGTGAGTGGGGTCCTTTGGAACCCCAGTTGTCACTCAAGCTCCTCACCCTGGCTCCTTGTAAGGCTTGACACTGCTCCCCTTTGGTTGACTCCTGAATGGAACTTCAGACTGAGCATCTCACCTCCCTTAAACTTGATATAAAGAAGTGAGGAGGGATGCTCAAGCTGACAGCCTTTCCCTGAGATTCCCTGAGCTGATAGCAAAGGGTTTCAAAGAATACTATGATGGCCCCTTTGTTTATGTTTGGTTGGCTTCTCCATTGCTAGATTTCACCTCATAGTAAGAGCCAAACTACCTGAGCTCTAAAAAAAGGAAATGAAGTGGATCTTATGTGACTGACCATGGTCTCTCAAGTATGGAGGCTGTGGCAAGCAGCTTGAGGTCCTGTGGTAGGTGGTTCCACACAGGATCCAATTCTGAGGTCTCAAATGGACGCATGCTGAGGTCATTATTTCTCCTTCTGCTGGCCTGGTACCACTCCCCTCAGACCAAGGCACTAACTTCCCCGGTAACCCTGAGTGAGGGCTGATGGGCACCCCTGCCTGACATCTATCCTTGAGGTGTGATAATGTATTGCTGAAAATGGACAGGATTCTTGTTTTGTTCATTGGTGTTGTTAATCCTCACAGGAGGACATTTTTTCTGTGGATTTTTTTAGAGAGGGGAAACGGGAGGGGGAGGGGGAGGGGGAGGGAGAGGGGGAGGGAGGAAATATTGATGTGGGAGCAACACATCGATTGGTTGCTCCCTCATGAACCAAACCGGGCAAGGGATCCACCTTCCACCTAGGTACCTGCCCATTGACAGATGACCAACTCCAGGAGCCTTTGGTGTAGGCCGACCATCCAACCCGGAGGCACACTGGCTAAGGCAGGGAGGATTCCTTGTGGCCCCACTGGCACAGGGTGGCACATGCCCACAGTCCTCAACGGTCTGTCCCTGAAACCTGCACAACACGAATTTAACAGGAAATCCTCCCTCCGCTGACCTGCGGTTGCCCCCTTTGACCGGATCTGTCACCTCCCCGAGATGACCTTGGAGGAAGCTAGTGCAACTCATCATGGCGAAGAGCCCTAGCCTCCCAGGGGGAACACTGGGCTGGGACTTTATTTGGCCCCCTCCTTTTTGGGAGGAGTCCCACAGCCTCCCTCAGTGTAACAGCCCTGGACCCTGGTAGAGACCGGGGCTCTCTTTGTACCCTCCTCCATTACCCCAAGGCCCTGGCCTCTCTGAGACACCACCTGAGCAGTAAGGGTCACCGCACGCAGCCTGCCCACTCTGCTCCCGGCAGCCTTTGCTGAGTTTGGCGGGGTGACCGCCAGAGAGCAGGCTGGGTGGCTCTTTATCTATTTCCTTGGCGGGGCGGTCCCTAGAGCTGAGTACGGGGGCTGCTGCCCTGCGCGGCCCTTTCACCCCGAGAGGGCTGCTTGGAAGCGCCCGGCCTCCATCTTGAATCCCTTTGGGGCCCAGGGGTCCTCGGTCAGTAGGGTCGGGCCTACTCCCTCGCAAGGCCTTCCCCCCAAAACTTTCCAGGCCGCAGTCTCAGGGCTGTGCTGGGGCCTGTCGGGATCACGGCAGGGGAGGGTTGGGGGGCCTGCCTTTGTTTTGGGGTTGTGTGGCGTCCGCGGTTCCCACCTTGACGCCAGGCCAGTCCTTCAAAGCCGTCCTCAGCCAACCTCTAGGCAGGAGTAATGGCTGGAAGGTCCCCAACCCAAGGAGAAGTTGGTGGGTCCTTTGCCGCGGGGCTGTCCAGGGCGCGCCTGATGCCGGATGCCTGAAGGATTAGGGTCCGTGGGCCCCAGGTCGTCACTCAGAATCCCCACTTTTATGTCTGCAGAGCTTGGACGCCTCCCTCTACTGACACAAGTGGGTCTGGCGTCCACAAAGTCTGCCCTCCCCTGAGACCCAGTGAGGCGGGCAGTGAGGACGCCCTCCTTCTGAAGCGGGGTCTGGGTCTCCCAGGCAGGAAGGGGGCGGTGCTGCGGGAGCCTCCCGTTGAGAGAGACATGCTCTCGCTTAGCACTGCGTGTTCTCGCGTGGGGATGTTGTGTGACGAACAAGCTTCCTGTCTCTGCACACCTGGCCTTGGGTCCCCCCCTAGAATACTCGGGTGGAATGCGTGGATTCCTGCTCTTCTGTGTTTTCCAGGGCTAAGCTCAGTGCTCGACTCTCTGGCCCCTTCTAGTTTGGGGGTGCCCCCACACCACTCAGGACCTTCTCATAGTTGCATTCTTCTAAAAGCCACATTCCCTCCCTCTGCCAAGTGGAAAACGTCCCTGTTAGTCAGAGGCCCTGACGTCCCTGAGGCCTCCCAGCCTCTAATCAGCCTGACATGCGCGCCAGGGGCTCCGCTGGGAGGACAGCAGAGGAGATTTTGTGAGACCTCCTCTACGCTGTGGGGCTACCGTCAGTCCACACCAGGGCCCTCACTTTGAGAGTTGGCCGGTCCGGTCACTCCGCCCTCCGCTTCCTGACACTGCTTGTCTTACACCACAGTGCCTCTCGCCGAGAATTCCCCATTGGACTCAGCGTTTACCACGTGATCATGGCCCTTCGGGCCTCCAGCAAGAGCCAACAGGGACGCGTCTCCAGGACCTTACTGTCCTGGCTGAATCCTGCTGCTGCTCCTCACTGGCAGCCTGCACCATGTCTGTCAGAGCCTCGGACTCCTACTGCACGGAGGTCACCCTCCTGGGTTTTTGCTTGGCCCCTACACTGTGGCGTCATTGGTTCCTCAGCCCTCTTTCACGGGAGTCCTGGTCTTGGCTTCTGTCTCTTGGTTAGAGGCCTCCTGGGAAATGTCACCTCCCTGCAAACCCGTGAGCTATTTCCCTGTTGCACATCTTGCAGAAAATGGCTCCCGTTTTGTGGCTGATGTAAGACTAGGCCATGGTTGTCAGGGGCAAGAGAGCTGATACATTCTTTCTCTTCAGCAGCCAGACTTAGGGAATTTGCAAAGGATTCACGTTCTATGTCGGGGGATAGAGCCAGATGTTTGTGAGTCCTGACTGGGCTTCTGAGGGCATCTGGCTTCACATAGGTCAATGATCATATTGTCACTCGCTATGATCTCATCGCTTTTACTCAAGTCTTACTCAGTTCTGATTTTCATTTTTCTGGTTATGTCACTCAATCAACTCTTTTGGTCCCCGGGTCCTTCTTTTGGTCACTTGACATACATTTTGGAGCAGTAGACAAAAGTGGATTAGCTGACTCATGGCCAGCTGCAAGGATCGGGCCCCTGTGACCTTTGGACAAATCCAGGCCAGGGGTTCTGGTCCCAGCTCTGTCACCTACTAGCTGTGTGAACTCAGGTACATTAGCGAACTCCCTGAGCCTCCGGTTCTGCATTTATGAAGGGGCTTTGCTAAGCCCTGTCTTGTAGGGCTGGTGGATTGGGGGGAATGTATGTATAGCGCCTGCACAGTGCCTGGAATGCATTGAGATTTTTCAAAATGTCTGATATGTTTCTGATTAGGATGATTTCACCGCCAGAAAATACCACTCACCTTAAAGCATTTAAATATATATATATATATTTCTCCCAGTCAGTGTGTCTCAGTGGTTGAGCATCAAAACCCATGAACAAGGAGGTCACAATGCGATTCTTGGTCAGGGCACATGCCTGGGTTGTGGGCTTGATCCCCAGAATGGGGGGGTTCAGGAGGCAGGCAATCAATCGTACTCTGTCATCATTGATGTTTCTATCCCTCCCTTTCTCTCTGAAGTCTATATTTAGAGAACACGTGTCACTCTAGGACATGTAACCAAAACTCTGTACAAAAAGCTATGTAAAAAGAAACTTAAAGTACATTTCCCCCCATTAAATTATATTTCAAGTCTGTGTGTATTTTCCCAGCTGAATACACCACAAGTTTTCTAGAAGTGGTTCAAAGACTAACACTTTCTTCTGACCTAGCTGACCATTAATGAAAACCTCCCCTATCTTCATTCATTGCACCATCACTGCAAGTCTGCACCTAAAGATGTTAAATGCCATTTCAATAGAATGGGCTCTGATTCCCTAACCCACACAAAGAGCAACAGCCCAATGGCTGCCAGGTTTCCAGTCAGGGATTATCATGTGTGTTTTTTCCCCCTGAGAAATGCCCTGAAGATGATGTGCATCAAACACCCACCCTGTGCACTTTGCTCACCTGCACTGGGACAGGAGCACGGGATGCATCCCAACGCTGTCCCAGGTGGACATTCTCTCTGGGTTACTCATCATTCCAAAGTAACTGTAACAGTAATCTTCCAGTCCAGGTGCAAGTCTCTCAGCTCTGAGACCCACAGTCTGAGGGTGTGGTCCCTGCCCACCATTATCCCAGCCTCGATGTGCCATACATGCTGTGACCTTAAGGTTCCCGCCCACCACATGACTTTCACTTTCCCAAGTCTCTAACTGCCTCCCTAACCTCACCTCACAGATTCTACACTAGACTCCTCATCTGGAGCCTCCCGCCCCATTCGGACCCCTTAATTTCACTGGTCTGTGTACATTAGGAGTATCTCACCACTTACATTCTAAGAAAGCTGCACTTAGACTCTAAAATTCTATGGGCAGCGCAGGTAGGGTCTAGTTTTCTTAGCATCCCCAGTACATACCAAGAGCATTCATTCCAAAGAGCAGATGCCAAGTTCATATTTGGACGTGGAAAGAGCCAGTGTACAGGAAGGCAAACTTATTAGGATTTCATTTCTCCTACATTCTTGAAGAAGCTAAGTCAATCCAGGTACATATGTGCAATTTTACAAAGAAACTGAAACTAGCAATTGGCCATATTTTCCATTGTTCTTCACATCTCATGATCACACAGACTTTACTCTGGGGTAATTTCCTTTTACACAAAAATCCATATTTCCATATCATGCTATCTATCTTGTTCCAAATGACAAGGAATGGCCCAAGGATTTTCAATTTGTTCCATTAAGGCAAAATTCCCAATTTTTTCTACCCGATAAACTCCAGTAAATGTGTGATCCATGTCACTCATACACTTGGGTTCTGGAGCAAAATAAAAGTCTACGTGAACGGAACAATCTTGAAAATAGAAAAAGGAAAAGGTTAAATCTCCAATTTCCCTATGTTGTACAGGCACACAAACATGTTACTAATATGCACTGTGCTCTCAGGAGCCCCACCTTGGCTCCTGACTAGTTACAAGGTTGGCTGCTTTCTTCAAGCAGAAAGTGAAGACTCTGCCTCAGACCTCACTAGGATGCGAGGAGTTTCAGGACATGCCTTGGACTGCAAATTGGCCAGGGCAGCAATAGGGGAGCCCTGCTGCTGCTCTGCCTCAGGCCCTCTCTTTCTTACCCCGAAAAGCCTCCTGATGATGAAATGGGAAGGCACTGGCCATGGTATCATAGACCTTAGCCCAGTGGTTCTCAACCTCTGGCCCTTTAAATACAGTTCCTCATGTTGTGACCCAACCATAATATTATTTTCGTTGCTACTTCATAACTGTAATGTTACGACTGTTATGAATTGTAATGTAAATATCTGCTATGCAGTATGGTCTTAGGCGACCCCTGTGAAAGGTTTTTTTGACCACCAAAGGGGTCGCGACCCACAGGTTGAGAACCACTGCCTTAGCCAAACCCCCTCACATCATATGTACTCATAGGAAAGCACCCTCTATCCATGTACAAAGGTCATACTCATTCTTTCTTATAGCTACATAATACAGTGTGGTTATCCCATGTTTTTTCAATCGATACATTGATTAGCATTTATGTGTCTTCCTATCGCTGTGGGTGTGTCTTCAGGGTAAGCCTTAAAATGTGGAATACTAGGTCACAGGTAAATGCACATTTAGTTTTGGTATATATTGTCAAATTCTGTATGGTAACGTTTGGAGAATTTTTGCATCCCCGTTCTAAATAATATTGCCATTAAATAATATTCTCAAGTAATATAATAAGAAAGAAAGAATTTTGAGATACCTTTACCTGGTCTAAATAAAGAAGTTATACTTGCTTCCTAAATAACTTTTGGAAGTTTTGCTCAATTTTCCATACTCTGGAATGACTTGTGTGATGAAATTTGTACATTTTGCAAGCCTATAGAGAGTAATGTAACCCATGCTCCAGTTACTCATTTCCGAGCTACAGCTAACACATGGCCAATCCTGTGTCACGTATATACAACCTCAGCCTCCAGAGTATTTTCTTTAGAGTTTATTTTATTATTATTTTCAAGAATGTTTTTATTGGTTTTATTTATTTATTTATAGTATTCTTTATCGTTGACAGTATTACTGTACATATGTTCCCCTTTCTCTCCATTAACCCCCTCCGGCTGGCCCCACCCCACCCCAGGCCTTCAGCACCCTAAAATCTGTGTCCATGGGTTGTGCATATATGCATACAAGGTCTTTGCTTGATTACCTCCCACCCACTCACCCTCCCCTGCCTTCCCTCTGAGATTGAACACTGTTCCATGCTTCCATGTCTCTGGATCCAATCCATTCACTAGCTAATTTTGTTACTTAGATTCCACATATAAATGAGATCATGTGATACTTGTCTTTCTCTGACTGACTTGTTTCACTTAGCATAATACTCTCCAGGTCCCTCCAGGCTGTCTCAAAGGGTAAGGATTCTTCGTTTTTGCTGCTGCATAGTATTCTTTTTTACTGCTACATGGTATAAATGCACCACAGTTATTTTTATCCACTCATCTACTGATGGGCGCTTGGGCTGTTTCCAGATCTTAGCCATGGTAAATTGTGCTGCTATGAAAATAGGGGTGCATACATTCTTTCTGATTGGTGTTTCTGGTTTCTTGGGATATATTCCTAGAAGTGGGATCACTGCATCAAAGGGCAGTTTCATAATTGATTTTTTGAGGAACCTCCATAGTGTTCTCCACAGTGGCTGCACCAGTCTGCATTCCCACCAGCAGTGCTCAAGAGTTCCCTTTTCTCCACATCCTCACCAGCACTTGTCATTTGTTGATTTGTTGATGGTAGCCATTCTGACAGGTGTGAGGTGATAGCTCACTGTCATTTGAATTTGCATCTCCCTGAAAATTAGTGACTTTGAGCATTTTCTCATATGTCTCTTGGTCTACTTTGGAGAAGTGTCTATTTAGGTCATTTGCCCATTTTTAAAGTGGATTATTTGTCTTCCTTTTGTTAACTTGTATGTTTTCCTTATATATTTTGGATATTAACCCTTTATCAGATGTATCTGTACACATATTACTATCAGAGATGTCTGAGATTCTGCTGCTAATGGCTTCTTCTGGGATTTTCATGGTTTCACAACTTACATGTAAGTCTTTTTATCTATTTTGAGTGTATTCTTGTGTATGGTGTAAGTTGGTGGTCTAGTTTCATTCTTTTGCATGTTTCCGTCCAATTTTCCCAACACCATTTATTGAAGAGACTGTCTTGACTCCATTGTATGCTCTTTCCTCCTTTGTCAAATATTAATTGAGCACAATGGCTTGGGTTGATTTCTGGGTTTTCTGTTCTGTTCCATTGGTCTATATGCCTGCTTTTGTGCTAGTAAGAGGCTGTTTTGATTACAGTGCCTTTGTGGTATAACTTGAAATCTGGGATGTGATTCCTCCAACTTTGCTTTTCTTTCTCAAGATTGCTGCGGCTATTCAGGGTCTTTTTGATCCCATCTAAATTTTTGGAGTATTTGTTCCAGCTCCGTGAAATATGCCCTTGCTTTTAATAGGGATTGCACTGAATCTGAGAGATTGCCTTGGGTAGTGTACCGGTGTACTGCTTAATAATTTGGGTGTTATAATTAAAGAAAACATGATAATTTCAAGAGAAACATCAAAAGCGCTTTATTCAAAGTAATGCCCATCGCTAGCTACACATTTCCCCATCTTTCAGGTAACTTGTGGATACCATCCCAAAAGAACTTTTCTTGTTTTCAGGCAAATCATTCAGAGACCCAATTTTCCACTTCTTGATATGTTTTGAAGTGCTGCTCAGAAAGTGCATGTGCCATCGATTGGAACAAGTGGTAATCTGAAGGAACAAGGTCTGTTGAATACAGCAGGTGGGTTAATACTTCCCATACAAGGTCTTTTAACGTGTCTTTAACGGGTTTTGACGTGTGTGATGGTGCGACAGCATGAAGCAAAATCACTTTGCTGTGTTTTTTGGAACATTCTGGTCGTTTCATGTTCAAAGCATGGTTCAAATTGATTATTTGTTGTCAGTAGCGATCAGTATTAATGGTTTCACCTGTCTTTAGAAGCTCATAATACACCACACCTTCCTGATCCCACCAAGTGCAGAGCATTGTCTTCTTTCTGAAGTGATTTGGCCTTGCAGCTGATATTGAAGGTTGACCTGGATCAACCCATGATACTGTGCATTTGGGATTCTCAAAATAAATCCACTTTTCATCGCCAGTCACAATTCGATGCAAAAAAGACTTTCTTTCATGCCATTGAAGCAACATTTTACTGATGACTTTTCGGTTTTCCATTTGTCTTTCGTTCAGTTGATGTGGCACCCATTTTCCTTCCTTTAAAATCTTTCCCATTTCTTGTAAATGATCGGAAATTGTTCGGTGAGCAACATTTAATCTTTCTGCAAGTTGTTTTTGAGTTTGGCATGCAACTTCATGCAATAATGCTTGTAATTGTTGGTCTTCAAACTTTTTCAGTTGATGTGGACGTTCTTTGTCCTTCACATCAAAATCATCACTTTTAAAGCATTTAAACCGGTGCTCACAAATATCTTGAGAGGGAACATGTTCACCATAAGCTTCCCAAAGTATTCAGCAGCACTTTTCTTCAAAATAAAGTAATGAATGAAAACTTCCAGCAAATGCTCTCTTTTTGTGGCACGAAATTCAACATTTTTAAATGTAAAAATATCTATGATGTTAACACCTTCAGCAAATTTGACACATGAAGTTTTGAAACTTGTTGTCAATAGAACAAAATAGCATACATATCGAATCACAGACATAGCAACATATGTGAAAATCCATCTATTGAAACAATCCGCATCATTAACTGGTAAAACCTGGTAGATATTTTAATGATGTTGATTCTACCAATCACTGAGCAGAGTATATTCTTCTACTTGTTCTTATCTTCCTCTTTCTCTTTTTTCAACATGCTATAGTTTTTGGAATACAGATATTTTGCCTCCTTGGTTAAGGCTATTACTAAGTATCTTAATTTTTTGTTGCAATGATAAATGGGATTGTTTACTTAGTTTCTCTCTCTGAGAATTTATTATTGGTGTATAAAAAAGCCATTGATGCCGAGGCGGGTTTGGCTCAGTGGATAGAGCGTCGGCCTGCGGACTGAAAGGTCCCGGGTTCGATTCCGGTCAAGGGCATGTACCTGGGTTGCGGGCATATCCCCAGTGGGAGATGTGCAGGAGGCAGCTGATCGATGTTTCTCTCTCATCGATGTTTCTAGCACTCTATCTCTCTCCCTTCCTCTCTGTAAAAAATCAATAAAATATATTTTTAAAAAAAGCCATTGATTTTTGGGTGTTGATTTTGTATCCTGCTACATTGCCAAATTCAAATATTAGTTCTAGTAGGGTTTTTTTTTTTTAGAGCCTTTAGAGTTTTCTAGGTAGAATATAATGTCATCTGCAAATAATGAGAGTTTTATGTTCTCCTTTCCAGTTTGCATGCCTTTTATTTCTTCTTCTTGTCTGATCGCTGTGGCTAGGACTCCCAGTACTATGTTGAATAAGAGTGGTGAAAGTGGACATCCCTGTCTTGGTGTTGTTCTTAGGGGAAATATTTTCATTTTTATTTTTTTAAAATATGTTTTATTGATTTTTCACAGAGAGGAAGGGAGAGAGATAGAGAGTTAGACACGTCGATGAGGGAGAAACGTCGATCAGCTGCCCCTTGCACATCTCCCACTGGGGATGTGCCCGCAACCAGGGTACATGCCCTTGACCAGAATCGAACCTGTGACCTTTCAGTCTGCAGGCTGACGCTCTATCCACTGAGCCAAACCGGTTTTGGCAAGGGGAAATATTTTTAGTTTTTGCCCATTCAGTATGATGTTTGCTGTAGGTTTGTCATACATGGTCTTTATCATATTGAGATATGCTCCCTCTATTCTCACTTTGCTGAGAGTTGTTTTTTTTTTTTAATCAAAAATGGGTGTCAGAATTTGTTGATTTTTCTATGTCTGCTGATATGGTCCTGTGATTTTTGTCTTTCAATTTGTTTATGTGATCATGTTTATTGATTTGTGAGTATTGTACCAGTCTTACATCCGTGGAAAAAATTCCACTTGGTTGTGGTGTCTGATCTTTTTAATATATTGCTGGATCCAATTTGATAATATTTTGTTGAGGATTTTAACATCTATGTTCATCAGGAATATTGGATTACAATTCTCTTTCTCTGTAGTGTCTTTATCTGGTTTTGGAATTAGGATAATGCTGGCCTCATAGAAAAAGTTTGGAAGTGTTCCTTCCTCTTGGATTTTTAAAAATAGTTTGAGGAGTATAGGTGTTAGTTCTACTTTGTATGTTTGGTGCAACTTTCCTCTGAAACTGTCCAGACCCGGGCTTTTGTTTGCTAGGAGTTATTATTATTATTATTATTATTATTATTACTGCTTCTATTTCAACAGTTGTTATTGGCCTATTCATGCTTTCTGAATCCTCCTGAGTCAGTTTTGGAAAACTGTATTTTTCTAGGAATTTGTCCACTTCATCTAAATTGTCTGGCTTGTTGACATATAGTTGATCAGAGCATTTTTCTTGGAATCCTTTCTATTTCTGTGGTGTCAGTGGTTACTTCTCCACTTTCATTTCTGATTTTATTTACTTGCATCCTCTCTCTTTGTTTCTTAAAAAATATATTTTATTGATTTTTTACAGGGAGGTAGGGAGAGGGATAGAGAGTTAGAAACATCGATGAGAGAGAAACATCAATCACCTGCCTCCTGCACACTCCCTACTGGGGATGTGCCCATGACCAAGGTACATGCCCCTGACTGGAATTAAACCTGGGATCCTTGAGTCCTCAGGGAGACGCTCTATCCACTGATCCAAACCAGTTAGGGCTCTCTTTGTTTCTTGATGAATCTGGCTAATGGTTCATCAATTTTGTTTATTCTTTCAAAAGAACCA